>NW_022319471.1:0-2396 GCF_002776525.5 Piliocolobus tephrosceles
CAGGTTCAAGTGATTCTCCTGCCTCAGCCTCCCAAATAGCTGGGATTACAGGCATGTGCCACCTTGTCTCACTGATTTTTATATTTTTAGTAGAGACAGATTGTCGCCATGTTGGTCAGGGTAATCTCGAACTCCTGACCTCAAGTGATCCACCCACCTCAGCCTCCCAAAGTGCTGGGGTTACAGGCTGAGCCACCATGCCTGGCCTCATGTATTGTTTTAAGAATGTTTGTAGGTCGGGTGCAGTGACTCGTGCCTGTAATCCCAGCACTTTGGGAGGCCGAGTTGGGCAGATTGCTTGAGTCTGGGAGTTTGAGACCAGTCTGGGCAGCATAGCAAGACCCCATCTCTGTAAAAAAATTTAAAAACTATAAAAATTAGCCTCCCAGCTACTCAGGAGGCTTAGGTGGGAGGGAGGGTTGTTTGAGCCTGGGAGGCGGAGGTTGCAGTGAGCCGAGATTGTGCCACTGTACTCCTGCCTTGACAACAGAGTGAGTCCCTATCTCAAAGGAAGAGAAGAGTTTGTAAATGGAATCCTACAGTATGTAACTTTTTGCAATTGGCTTTTTTAACTCAGCTTAATGACTTTGATATGCATCCGAGTCCCAAGTTCTTGCACAGTTTATTCTTTTTTTTTCTTGAGACAGCTTCTCTCTGTTGCCCAGGCTGAAGTACAGTGATGCCATCTCAGCTTGGCTCACTGCAGCCTCCACCTCCCAGGCTCAAGCGATGCTCCCACCTCAGCCTCATGAGTAGCTGGGACTATAGGCATGTGCCACCACGCCCAACTAATTTTTTAATATTTTTTTGTAGAGATGGGCTTTCACCATGTTGCCCAGGCTGATCTCGGACTCTTGGATTCAAGCAGTCCTCCCACCTCAAACTCCAGAGTGTTGGGATTCAAGCCTGAGCCACGGTCTATAGTTCTCTTTTTCTTATTACTGAGTAGTATTCATTGTATGGATTGATCACTGTGTGTCCGTTCATCTGTTTAAGGACATTTTAGTTATTTTTTTTTGTAATTATGAATAAAGCTGCTATTATTCAAATAAAGGCTTTTGTGTGACTGTCAGCTTTCATTTCTCTAGGGTAGATAACAAAGAATGGGATTGCTATGTCATATGGTAACTATATCTAAGGATGGTATTATTTGTATTTATTCTGTGTGGGGTTCATTTAACTTCTAGAATCTATAAATTTATATCCTGTTCTGAATTTGGGAAATTCTTGGTTGTTATTTCTTTCCTGCCTTATTCTCTCTTTGGGACTTCAGTTATGTATATGTTTGAGTTTTTGATATTGTCTCACTGATGTTTTGTTCAGTCTTTTTCAACCTTTTTTTCCCCTCTGTAGTTCAAATTGGATAATTTCTTGAGATAGAGTTTTGTTCTTGTTGCCCAGACTAAAGTGCAATGGCACTATCTCGGCGCACTGCAACCTCTGCCAAGAGGTTGAACCCAAGAGGGTTCAAGCGATTCTTGTGCCTCAGCCTCCTGAGTAGCTGGGATTACAGGCATATGTTACCACACCCAGCTCACTTTGCATTTTTAGTAGAGACAGGGTTTCATCCTGTTGGTCAGGCTGGTCTCAAACTCCTGACCTCAGGTGATCCACCCACCTCGGCCTCCCAAAGTGCTGGGATTACAGGCGTGAGCCACCGTGTCCGGCCCTGATAATTTCTTTTACCCTGTTGTCAACTTTATTTTATTTTATTTATTTATTTTTTGGGTTTTTTTGGGTCATCTCCTATCTTCTGTTAAGCCCATCCAGTGAATTTTTGAATTCAGTTATTGTATTTTTTTTAGTTCTAAAATTACAAGTGTGTTCTCTTTTACATTTTCTTGTTTGTCTGATTAGATTTTTTAGGCATTCCTTGTAAGCATTTTTAAAAAGTCTTGATCATAATTATATGTGCTTTGAAATCTTTGTTAATTATAACATCTGGGTCATATTGATGTCAGTCTCTATTGATGGTCTTTTCTCTTGATTTTTGTTTTATGGTTTTGTCTTTCTTTGTATGTCTAATAATTTCTGTTTGTATACTGGACTTTGTGAATGATCCATTGTAGAGATATTAAGTTCTCAATTCTCTGATGTCTCCCACAAGTGGTGTTTTGTTTTTGTTTTTTGTGGTTAACTTGGCAGAACCCAGCATCCAAACTCTGTCTTCCTTTAATGGGCAGCATCTGAAATCTCTTACTTTTTTTTTTTTTTTTTTGAGACAGAGTCTCGCTCTGTCACCCAGGCTGGAGTGCTGTGGCCGGATCTCAGCTCACTGCAAGCTCTGCCTCCCGGGTTCACGCCATTCTCCTGCCTCAGCCTCCCGGGTAGCTGGGACTACAGGCGCTGCCACCTCGCCCGGCTAGTTTTTTGTATTTTTTAGTAGAGACGGAGTT
>NW_022319472.1:0-8145 GCF_002776525.5 Piliocolobus tephrosceles
TTGAACCCTTGAATGGGAAGAGAGATATTTGTCACAGGGGCCAGAGTGCCTGCCTATCTACCATTCTCCATTCTCTCCTGTATGTTTACTTGTCTGTAGGACCCCCTTCTGTCAGCTGTGGGGCTTGACACCACTTGAACAAGAAAAGGAGGGGGAAACTGCACCACATCAGTGAAGGTTGGTATGAGAGCGGGTATACTTTTGGGTGGGGTGGTGGAGACCAGCATGGGTCCAGGAGTGATTAGGGTCCAATCTGGGGGCTTCTCGGCCCCTCCCATTGCCAACACACTTTCCCACTGTTGTTGGACCTGTTTTGTAGCAGGCAGCTGGTCCAGAGAGACTTTCTCAAAGCCCAGCCGTCCCACCTAGCATTCAACATCAGTCGCACTGCATATGTCTCATACAATTGGAAGAGACTCAAAGCCTCATTTCATTCTCTCTCCCTAGATCTACCTCCAGTGGCTGCTCTGCTGGTGGTGGAGTTGCTGCTGACAACCACCCTCAACGGGTCTGCACCCATCCAGGAAATATCTGTCTTCCTCAAGCTTGGTTGTGCCTGTTCTACGCACTATCTGTATTATTGAATTATTGACTGAGACTGTGTTTGGGAAGGAGGCTGAGTGACTACTGGACTGGATATTGACTCTACCTTTTGTTTCCAAGCTTATATCCTCAGTCACCTAAAGATCAGAGTGTGAAGAAACAAACCTGTGACAGATCTGTAGTTAAGGTTTAGACTGGGGGAGGAGTATATTACTGGACTTCCTTTGTAACTTGTACCATGACTGGGGCAGAGATTGAGCCTAGTGTCCAGGCCAAGCCTGAAAAGAAGGCTGGGGAAGAGGTTATCGCTGGGGCTGAGAGAGAGAATGATGTCCCTTTAGTGGTCAGACCCAAGGTTAGGACCCAGGCAACTACTGGGGCAAGGCCCAAAACTGAGACCAAGTCTGTGCCTGGGGCAAGGCCCAAAACTGATGCCCAAGCAATGTCTGGGGCAAGGCCCAAAACTGAGGCCCAAGTAATGGGTGGTGCAAGACCCAAAACGGAGGCTCAAGGAATGGCAGGAGCTAGACCCAAAACTGATGCCAGGGCAGTAGGTGGTGCTCGTCCTAAAACTGATGCCAAGGCAATCCCTGGAACAAGGCCCAAGGATGAAGCTCAGGCATGGTCCCAGAATGAATTTGGGACTGAAGCAGTGTCACAGGCAGAAGGGGTGTCCCAGACTAATGCCGTTGCCTGGCCACTGGCCACTGCTGAGTCTGGATCAGTTAATACATCTAAGGGCCTATCTATGGATAGAGAACTAGTCGATGTGGATGCTGAAACCTTTCCTGGCACCCAGGGTCAGAAAGGAATCCAGCCCTGGTTTAGACCAGGGGAGGAGACTAATATGGGGTCTTGGTGCTATTCCAGGCCCAGGGCCAGAGAGGAGGCCTCTAATGAGTCTGGGTTCTGGTCAGCAGATGAGACCTCTACAGTGTCTTCTTTCTGGGCTGGAGAAGAGACAAGTATCAGATCATGGCCCAGAGAAGAGTCCAATACCAGGTCCAGGCACAGGGCTAAACATCAGACTAATCCCAGATCCAGGCCCAGATCCAAGCAAGAAGCCTATGTTGATTCCTGGTCTGGATCTGAGGATGAGGCCGGCAACCTATTCTCCTTCTGGGCTGGAGAAAATACCAGTAACTTGTTCAGGCCCAGAGTCAGGGAGGAGGCAAATATCAGGTCCAAGCTCAGGACAAATAGAGAAGATTGTTTTGAATCTGAGTCTGAAGATGAGTTCTATAAGCAGCCCTGGGTGTTGCCTGGAGAAGAGGCCAATAGTATATTCAGGTGCAGAGACAAAGAAGATCCTAATACCGCCTTGAAACCCAGGGCCCAGAAAGATGTTGACGGTGATAGGGTCAAACAAGAACCCAGGTTTGAGGAGGAAGTCATTGTTGGGTCCTGGTTCTGGGCAGAAAAAGAGGCCAGTTTGGAGGGTGGAGCTTCAGCAATCTGTGAATCTGAGCCAGGAACTGAGGAGGGGGCCATTGGCGGATCCACGTACTGGGCTGAGGAAAAGTCCAGTTTGGGGGCTGTGGCCAGAGAAGAGGCCAAGCCAGAGTCTGAAGAAGAGGCCATATTTGGGTCCTGGTTCTGGGACAGAGATGAGGCCTGCTTTGACCTAAATCCCTGTCCTGTGTACAAGGTCAGTGATAGGTTCAGAGATGCAGCTGAGGAACTTAATGCATCCTCCAGGCCCCAAACCTGGGAAGAGGTCACTGTTGAATTCAAACCTGGTCTTTTTCATAGGGTTGGCTTCCGATCCACAAGCCCCTTTAGAATTCCTGAAGAGGCTTCTGAAATGCTTGAGGCAAAGCCCAAGAACATGGAACTTAGCCCAGAAGGGGAAGAGCAGGAATCTTTGCTTCAGCCTAATCAGCCTAGTCCTGAGTTCACATTTCAGTATGATCCTTCCTACCGGTCAGTCCGGGAAATTCGAGAGCATCTTAGGGCCAGGGAGAGTGCAGAGTCTGAGGGTTGGTCCTGCAGCTGCATACAATGTGAGCTGAAAATTGGTTCTGAAGAGTTTGAAGAACTCCTTTTATTAATGGAAAAAATTCGGGATCCTTTTATTCATGAAATATCTAAAATTGCAATGGGTATGAGAAGTGCTTCTCAGTTTACCCGAGATTTCATTCGAGATTCAGGTGTTGTCTCACTTATTGAAACCTTGCTTAATTACCCATCCTCTAGAGTTAGGACAAGTTTTTTGGAAAATATGATTCACATGGCTCCACCTTATCCAAATCTAAACATGATTGAAACATTCATATGTCAAGTGTGTGAGGAAACCCTTGCACATAGTGTGGATTCCCTTGAGCAGCTAACTGGAATAAGGATGCTTAGACACCTCACTATGACTATTGACTATCACACACTGATTGCCAACTATATATCTGGGTTTCTCTCCTTATTAACCACAGCCAATGCGAGAACAAAGTTTCACGTTCTGAAAATGCTGTTGAATTTGTCTGAAAATCCTGCTGTGGCAAAAAAACTATTCAGTGCCAAAGCTCTTTCAATATTTGTGGGTCTCTTTAACATAGAAGAGACAAATGATAATATTCAAATTGTTATTAAAATGTTTCAGAATATCAGTAACATTATAAAAAGTGGAAAGATGTCCTTAATTGACGATGATTTCAGTCTTGAGCCGCTTATTTCTGCATTTCGTGAATTTGAGGAGTTAGCTAAGCAACTACAAGCCCAAATAGACAATCAAAATGATCCTGAGGTGGGACCACAAAGTTAATATGATTAACCACCTGCCGCTGATCAGCCTTATGTTCCCAAAGAGCCCTGAGTAGTGCTTTGGTGTTCACAGTCTGTTTCTTTGTTGTAACTTATATTTTTTAATGCTTATGTTAACTTTGTCAAACTCTTGTTTTGAGCTGGATCATTTTGTGGATGCCAAATGAATATCAAAACTGAAAACACATTTGTTGATATTTGTCTTGCTGTCCAGATTGCGATATTTTTCAGTATTAAGCTTTCAGTGAACTGTGTCACCTAAGTAAGCTACCCTGCTATTTGTTGTTTAAATATATGGTTCTCTATTTGAGTCTGTGTTTTCAATAAAGTTCTATGTTTAAATTGGCATAAGTGACCCTTCTTTAGTTTAAGAACCATGTATAGATACATCATGTGCACTTACAAACATAGGTAATTATTAGTATGAGAAACGTGCTCATTAGAAAATTCTGTTCTTGAGCTAAGAAGGGAGCGATTATTGTGGGCTCTGATACTTGAGGAATGCTTCCGAGAAGAGAGACCCATTTAAATTGGTCGGGATAGAACAAATTTGTCAGGATAGGAGAGCAAGACAAGTTGCCCACCTGCTTGCCCAATTATGAGCCTTCCCAACAAGCAACCTAAAATTAATACTTCTTATAGGACCCATTTAAATTACCATCTTAGCCCTGGGACTTGCCTAAGGGTAAGATAACACAAATCATTAGATTGCTCTTGGAAGTGGGCAGTGGTGGTTTGAAGAAAAGTGTGTAATTGAATAATCTGTTTCGGTAGCATGGATGAACCCAGTCTGCCTGAAACAAGTAAAAGGAGTTTGATGAGAAATGCAGTTAGAAAGTTGAGAAGAGGCCAGTTTGGGGAACAGAATAAGCCAAATCTGCATATTTAACAATTCAAAGTAAGGTGTTACTTCAATGCCACCTAAACGCTGAAAGAGTAGGATAACACAATTAAATGGAATGGGGAATATGATTTCCTTTATATGCCTAGACAAAGGAAAGTGTTAAGGAAATACCATACAGCCGTTGAAATGATTATGTATGGATAGGTTTATTGACACAAAAGGACATTATTTTATATTTGCTGAAACAGAGAATGTGACATGTATGGAAAATTAGATTCCATTTTTAAAACATCTGTAAATGTACACAATTCCTATGCAATTTCAATATGAATTTCTAAACATTTCACAGTCTGGAATAAAATATATACCATGTTAAAAAATGCTTAGAGACAGGCATTGGGGAGATACAAACATTAATAAGACAAAATATTAATATGCTTACATTTTGTGTCTTGAGTTATAGATGAGCATGCTGGAAAGGACACAATTATATAAATGAATAAACTATAAGTGTTAAAATACGGTTAGAGATAATATCATTTAGCAAAGTTGTAAATGAATGAGCTATCAGAAAGACTAGCTTTTTATAAAATGTTTTAAAGACAAAAATTAAACTTGGCCGGGCACAGTGGCTCACACCTGTAATCCCAGCCCTTTGGGAGGCCGACACCGGAGGACTGCTTGAGCTCAGGAGTTCAAGGCCAGCCTGGGCAACATATTGACGCCTTGTCTCTACTAAAAATACAAAAAGTTAGCCCAGCATGGTGGCACGTGCTTGTAGTCCTAGCTACTCAGGAGGCTGAGGTGGGAGAATCAGTTGAGCCTAAGAAGTTGAGGCTGCAGTGAGTCATGATCACACCACTGCACTCCAGCATGGGTGATGTGAGTGAGACCTTGTCTCAAAAAAAAAAATAAAGTAAAATTACCAAGGGTGGGCCAGGCACGGTGGCTCATGCCTGTAATCCCAGCACTTTGGGAGGCTGAGGTGGGCAGATCACTTGAGGTCAGGAGTTCGAGACCAGCCTGGCCAACATAGCGAAATGCTGTCTCTACTAAAAATACAAAAACTTAGCTGGGCATGGTGGTGTGCACCTGTAATCCCAGCTACTGGGGAGGCTGAGGCAGGAGAGTCGCTTGAGCCTGGGGGTCAGAGGTTGCAGTGAGCTGAGGTCACACCACTGCACTCCAGCCTGGGTGAGAGAGCAGAACTCCGTCTCAAAAAAAAAAAAAAAAAAAAAAAAATTACCAAGGGTGTTAAGTTTAATATTAGTCTGTTCATGGTACAAAAATGGTACCTTTTTCACATAATTATTACCGTAAAAAACATAACATTTCCTTTTGAGGTGACAACAGAGTTCTGGAGCTAGACAGTGGTGATGGTTGTACAACATTGATAATGTACTGGGTTGTATACTTTAAAATGCTTAAAATGGCAAATCTTATGTGTATTTTGCCACGATAATTTAAAAAAATGACAACACCATACCTTCAGTCAGGAGAATTGGAAAAGACAGGGATATATGTTGGTTTGGAGAGGAAATTCAGACTTTGGAGAAATATCAAATGTTTTATTTTTAGACATGACAAAATATTTTTTTTTTGGTCTCAGAATGCTCTAAATTTTCAAAGGTAAAATTTACAACTCATGTAAATGTAAAAAGAATATGTGAAAGATTTTTCAACACAATTAATGAACAACTGCTAGGATTAAGAAAAGAGTTGAAGGGTATATGTGTATATACAATATACACAACATGAAGATATAAACAAAACATTGAATTTTATAAACACATAGGAAATTAATAAATGTTAGAATAACACTGCCAGGTTAAATACAAAACTAGTTAATATCTTACAGAGCAATAAATTGTAATATTTAAGGTTATCTATTGCACTGGACATAAATCATTTACATATCTATTGAATAAAATATCTACATGTTAACCTCAGTGTCTACAGAGTTGAAAAATAGGTAAGTCAATAGACATCCCAGCACTGCCCTGAAATGACATCCAGTAACTAATGGTGACTTTACCTAAGTTTTGTAGAATTTTTCTGACAGTGCAACATGCTTTTTTTCCCCACCTGATCCTAGTTTGGTAAGGTACATAGAAGTGACAGTTTTGCCTCCCTTTGCAAACCATAAGTTTTAAAAGGGATCATCCTAGTGGTGCAAATTGGAGTTTGAATTTTGTTTTGCTTACCACCATGTTTCAAGACAGATCCTGTGTGTGTTTTAGTATGTCGCTTGAGTCGTATACAAAATATTAAAAATCACTTCATTTCCCAAATCCTCATCGAATGTTCCTCGCCAGCCAAGTGGTCCTCCCGAGCAAAGCCCAGCCTTCCTTCCAGCTGTCTGGCCAAGGAGCTTCAGTGTCTTCTAGCAAGCACCCCAGAGGCAGAAGACGGTCATCCGTGGTACCGGACTGCGGCGAACAAGCTGACTGCGCAGTCACGTGGGGCTGACGGTGGGTCATGTGACCAGGCTCTGGATTTGGCTTGCGGAGAGGAGTGTTTTCTTACACCCAGAAAGGACCTGAAAGGCGGAAGACACCTGTGCTCCGCAGAGCAGAACGTGGGAGGAAGGGCGGCATATTAAGGTAGGTAGGTATCTTTCCATGCTGCATCAGCCTGAAAACTAATTTCTCAGGCGACCGGAACTACAGCATTTGTTGGTAAAGGAAACAATCCCTCAGCCAACCGCGAGCGTCTTAGCTGGTCTGTCTTTTGTTCAGGAGCTCAAGAAGCAGAGAGTCTACCTGCCTGACGCCTTGGTGGAAAGGAGCAGCGGTTGCTATTGGAGGAAGTGGGTGCAAGGACGGCAGATGCCATCCCTAAGAGGTGGTGACTGAGACTAGATGCGGGTGCAGGTAACGCCTCGGATCTGCCTGCTCCCTCTTGCCTTTTGAACACCCTTGTCCCCTCATCCCAAGGCTCCCAGCCCAGCGAGTGCCCTGTGTTTGTATGTGTGGGTGGGGGAGGTGGGCATATGGATGGAGTTGGCTTCAGGGAAGCCCAGAGCGGGGAAATGGTGAAGTGACAATTCGTGAACACCTGTGGTGCTGGATCAGGAAAGGCAGGAGTGGGGATGGGAACCATGGGCTATGCATCTGCACTCATTCTACTCTCTGTCTTCTTACTGGCAGTATTCAGAAAGTGGGGATGGCTGATACCAGCTCAAAACTGGCAGAGGGTGGAGGAGGACAGGAGAAGGGAACACATACATCTGCCATTTTCTCCAAGGCTCCAGCTGACTGGGGATGCAAGAGAGGAATGAACCTCAATCCTGGCAGTTCTAGGAAAAGGAGGAGGAGACATAGACTGGAGGAGAGGAAACCTAGATGCTGTGGGTCTTTCACCTAGGATTTCTCATTAGGATACTCCAAGCTTCTCGACCCCCAACGGGATTCCTGGATCTCAGCCCCATGCAGCAGAATCTCATTCCCATTGAGGGACACAAAGTGGATTGCTGCTCCATGTGACACTCTCCCTGCTCTCTTGGGCCTCAGAGGAGGGTCTTTCTGGGGAGCACCTACAGAAACTGCTTCATGGATAGTTTCCTAAGTTCCCCTCTGCATACCCTTTGCCCTCTTGTGTTGTGATCTCTGCTTATTCCTTAGGATGTGTTTCTTTGGTCCCATCCCAGGTAGCAACCCCATGGTAAGTCCTTGTCCTGTTTCACATTGAGTATCCTTCTTTCCCCCTGCCCCATGCATCCACTGGGTACCAAGTGAAAGAAAGTGGTTCCTCTACCCACAATACTTCTGGCACAGAATGTGTGGATTTTTCACACCAAGCAATTCTCCTATTCTTTGAGGACACCAGTTAGGTATCCTACAATTTAATTCAATTCAGACACTACCCAGAGTTAGTGCAGACTTCTCTGGTTAAGGGCTCATTCCCATAAGACTGCCCTCTCCCACTTCAGACAGCAATCACAAGTAATGGATCTCCACCTTACCCACACTTCTGTCTGACTTAGCTCCCAGTTGGGAGTTCCC
>NW_022319473.1:0-8145 GCF_002776525.5 Piliocolobus tephrosceles
GGGAACTCCCAACTGGGAGCTAAGTCAGACAGAAGTGTGGGTAAGGTGGAGATCCATTACTTGTGATTGCTGTCTGAAGTGGGAGAGGGCAGTCTTATGGGAATGAGCCCTTAACCAGAGAAGTCTGCACTAACTCTGGGTAGTGTCTGAATTGAATTAAATTGTAGGATACCTAACTGGTGTCCTCAAAGAATAGGAGAATTGCTTGGTGTGAAAAATCCACACATTCTGTGCCAGAAGTATTGTGGGTAGAGGAACCACTTTCTTTCACTTGGTACCCAGTGGATGCATGGGGCAGGGGGAAAGAAGGATACTCAATGTGAAACAGGACAAGGACTTACCATGGGGTTGCTACCTGGGATGGGACCAAAGAAACACATCCTAAGGAATAAGCAGAGATCACAACACAAGAGGGCAAAGGGTATGCAGAGGGGAACTTAGGAAACTATCCATGAAGCAGTTTCTGTAGGTGCTCCCCAGAAAGACCCTCCTCTGAGGCCCAAGAGAGCAGGGAGAGTGTCACATGGAGCAGCAATCCACTTTGTGTCCCTCAATGGGAATGAGATTCTGCTGCATGGGGCTGAGATCCAGGAATCCCGTTGGGGGTCGAGAAGCTTGGAGTATCCTAATGAGAAATCCTAGGTGAAAGACCCACAGCATCTAGGTTTCCTCTCCTCCAGTCTATGTCTCCTCCTCCTTTTCCTAGAACTGCCAGGATTGAGGTTCATTCCTCTCTTGCATCCCCAGTCAGCTGGAGCCTTGGAGAAAATGGCAGATGTATGTGTTCCCTTCTCCTGTCCTCCTCCACCCTCTGCCAGTTTTGAGCTGGTATCAGCCATCCCCACTTTCTGAATACTGCCAGTAAGAAGACAGAGAGTAGAATGAGTGCAGATGCATAGCCCATGGTTCCCATCCCCACTCCTGCCTTTCCTGATCCAGCACCACAGGTGTTCACGAATTGTCACTTCACCATTTCCCCGCTCTGGGCTTCCCTGAAGCCAACTCCATCCATATGCCCACCTCCCCCACCCACACATACAAACACAGGGCACTCGCTGGGCTGGGAGCCTTGGGATGAGGGGACAAGGGTGTTCAAAAGGCAAGAGGGAGCAGGCAGATCCGAGGCGTTACCTGCACCCGCATCTAGTCTCAGTCACCACCTCTTAGGGATGGCATCTGCCGTCCTTGCACCCACTTCCTCCAATAGCAACCGCTGCTCCTTTCCACCAAGGCGTCAGGCAGGTAGACTCTCTGCTTCTTGAGCTCCTGAACAAAAGACAGACCAGCTAAGACGCTCGCGGTTGGCTGAGGGATTGTTTCCTTTACCAACAAATGCTGTAGTTCCGGTCGCCTGAGAAATTAGTTTTCAGGCTGATGCAGCATGGAAAGATACCTACCTACCTTAATATGCCGCCCTTCCTCCCACGTTCTGCTCTGCGGAGCACAGGTGTCTTCCGCCTTTCAGGTCCTTTCTGGGTGTAAGAAAACACTCCTCTCCGCAAGCCAAATCCAGAGCCTGGTCACATGACCCACCGTCAGCCCCACGTGACTGCGCAGTCAGCTTGTTCGCCGCAGTCCGGTACCACGGATGACCGTCTTCTGCCTCTGGGGTGCTTGCTAGAAGACACTGAAGCTCCTTGGCCAGACAGCTGGAAGGAAGGCTGGGCTTTGCTCGGGAGGACCACTTGGCTGGCGAGGAACATTCGATGAGGATTTGGGAAATGAAGTGATTTTTAATATTTTGTATACGACTCAAGCGACATACTAAAACACACACAGGATCTGTCTTGAAACATGGTGGTAAGCAAAACAAAATTCAAACTCCAATTTGCACCACTAGGATGATCCCTTTTAAAACTTATGGTTTGCAAAGGGAGGCAAAACTGTCACTTCTATGTACCTTACCAAACTAGGATCAGGTGGGGAAAAAAAGCATGTTGCACTGTCAGAAAAATTCTACAAAACTTAGGTAAAGTCACCATTAGTTACTGGATGTCATTTCAGGGCAGTGCTGGGATGTCTATTGACTTACCTATTTTTCAACTCTGTAGACACTGAGGTTAACATGTAGATATTTTATTCAATAGATATGTAAATGATTTATGTCCAGTGCAATAGATAACCTTAAATATTACAATTTATTGCTCTGTAAGATATTAACTAGTTTTGTATTTAACCTGGCAGTGTTATTCTAACATTTATTAATTTCCTATGTGTTTATAAAATTCAATGTTTTGTTTATATCTTCATGTTGTGTATATTGTATATACACATATACCCTTCAACTCTTTTCTTAATCCTAGCAGTTGTTCATTAATTGTGTTGAAAAATCTTTCACATATTCTTTTTACATTTACATGAGTTGTAAATTTTACCTTTGAAAATTTAGAGCATTCTGAGACCAAAAAAAAAATATTTTGTCATGTCTAAAAATAAAACATTTGATATTTCTCCAAAGTCTGAATTTCCTCTCCAAACCAACATATATCCCTGTCTTTTCCAATTCTCCTGACTGAAGGTATGGTGTTGTCATTTTTTTAAATTATCGTGGCAAAATACACATAAGATTTGCCATTTTAAGCATTTTAAAGTATACAACCCAGTACATTATCAATGTTGTACAACCATCACCACTGTCTAGCTCCAGAACTCTGTTGTCACCTCAAAAGGAAATGTTATGTTTTTTACGGTAATAATTATGTGAAAAAGGTACCATTTTTGTACCATGAACAGACTAATATTAAACTTAACACCCTTGGTAATTTTTTTTTTTTTTTTTTTTTTTTTGAGACGGAGTTCTGCTCTCTCACCCAGGCTGGAGTGCAGTGGTGTGACCTCAGCTCACTGCAACCTCTGACCCCCAGGCTCAAGCGACTCTCCTGCCTCAGCCTCCCCAGTAGCTGGGATTACAGGTGCACACCACCATGCCCAGCTAAGTTTTTGTATTTTTAGTAGAGACAGCATTTCGCTATGTTGGCCAGGCTGGTCTCGAACTCCTGACCTCAAGTGATCTGCCCACCTCAGCCTCCCAAAGTGCTGGGATTACAGGCATGAGCCACCGTGCCTGGCCCACCCTTGGTAATTTTACTTTATTTTTTTTTTTGAGACAAGGTCTCACTCACATCACCCATGCTGGAGTGCAGTGGTGTGATCATGACTCACTGCAGCCTCAACTTCTTAGGCTCAACTGATTCTCCCACCTCAGCCTCCTGAGTAGCTAGGACTACAAGCACGTGCCACCATGCTGGGCTAACTTTTTGTATTTTTAGTAGAGACAAGGCGTCAATATGTTGCCCAGGCTGGCCTTGAACTCCTGAGCTCAAGCAGTCCTCCGGTGTCGGCCTCCCAAAGGGCTGGGATTACAGGTGTGAGCCACTGTGCCCGGCCAAGTTTAATTTTTGTCTTTAAAACATTTTATAAAAAGCTAGTCTTTCTGATAGCTCATTCATTTACAACTTTGCTAAATGATATTATCTCTAACCGTATTTTAACACTTATAGTTTATTCATTTATATAATTGTGTCCTTTCCAGCATGCTCATCTATAACTCAAGACACAAAATGTAAGCATATTAATATTTTGTCTTATTAATGTTTGTATCTCCCCAATGCCTGTCTCTAAGCATTTTTTAACATGGTATATATTTTATTCCAGACTGTGAAATGTTTAGAAATTCATATTGAAATTGCATAGGAATTGTGTACATTTACAGATGTTTTAAAAATGGAATCTAATTTTCCATACATGTCACATTCTCTGTTTCAGCAAATATAAAATAATGTCCTTTTGTGTCAATAAACCTATCCATACATAATCATTTCAACGGCTGTATGGTATTTCCTTAACACTTTCCTTTGTCTAGGCATATAAAGGAAATCATATTCCCCATTCCATTTAATTGTGTTATCCTACTCTTTCAGCGTTTAGGTGGCATTGAAGTAACACCTTACTTTGAATTGTTAAATATGCAGATTTGGCTTATTCTGTTCCCCAAACTGGCCTCTTCTCAACTTTCTAACTGCATTTCTCATCAAACTCCTTTTACTTGTTTCAGGCAGACTGGGTTCATCCATGCTACCGAAACAGATTATTCAATTACACACTTTTCTTCAAACCACCACTGCCCACTTCCAAGAGCAATCTAATGATTTGTGTTATCTTACCCTTAGGCAAGTCCCAGGGCTAAGATGGTAATTTAAATGGGTCCTATAAGAAGTATTAATTTTAGGTTGCTTGTTGGGAAGGCTCATAATTGGGCAAGCAGGTGGGCAACTTGTCTTGCTCTCCTATCCTGACAAATTTGTTCTATCCCGACCAATTTAAATGGGTCTCTCTTCTCGGAAGCATTCCTCAAGTATCAGAGCCCACAATAATCGCTCCCTTCTTAGCTCAAGAACAGAATTTTCTAATGAGCACGTTTCTCATACTAATAATTACCTATGTTTGTAAGTGCACATGATGTATCTATACATGGTTCTTAAACTAAAGAAGGGTCACTTATGCCAATTTAAACATAGAACTTTATTGAAAACACAGACTCAAATAGAGAACCATATATTTAAACAACAAATAGCAGGGTAGCTTACTTAGGTGACACAGTTCACTGAAAGCTTAATACTGAAAAATATCGCAATCTGGACAGCAAGACAAATATCAACAAATGTGTTTTCAGTTTTGATATTCATTTGGCATCCACAAAATGATCCAGCTCAAAACAAGAGTTTGACAAAGTTAACATAAGCATTAAAAAATATAAGTTACAACAAAGAAACAGACTGTGAACACCAAAGCACTACTCAGGGCTCTTTGGGAACATAAGGCTGATCAGCGGCAGGTGGTTAATCATATTAACTTTGTGGTCCCACCTCAGGATCATTTTGATTGTCTATTTGGGCTTGTAGTTGCTTAGCTAACTCCTCAAATTCACGAAATGCAGAAATAAGCGGCTCAAGACTGAAATCATCGTCAATTAAGGACATCTTTCCACTTTTTATAATGTTACTGATATTCTGAAACATTTTAATAACAATTTGAATATTATCATTTGTCTCTTCTATGTTAAAGAGACCCACAAATATTGAAAGAGCTTTGGCACTGAATAGTTTTTTTGCCACAGCAGGATTTTCAGACAAATTCAACAGCATTTTCAGAACGTGAAACTTTGTTCTCGCATTGGCTGTGGTTAATAAGGAGAGAAACCCAGATATATAGTTGGCAATCAGTGTGTGATAGTCAATAGTCATAGTGAGGTGTCTAAGCATCCTTATTCCAGTTAGCTGCTCAAGGGAATCCACACTATGTGCAAGGGTTTCCTCACACACTTGACATATGAATGTTTCAATCATGTTTAGATTTGGATAAGGTGGAGCCATGTGAATCATATTTTCCAAAAAACTTGTCCTAACTCTAGAGGATGGGTAATTAAGCAAGGTTTCAATAAGTGAGACAACACCTGAATCTCGAATGAAATCTCGGGTAAACTGAGAAGCACTTCTCATACCCATTGCAATTTTAGATATTTCATGAATAAAAGGATCCCGAATTTTTTCCATTAATAAAAGGAGTTCTTCAAACTCTTCAGAACCAATTTTCAGCTCACATTGTATGCAGCTGCAGGACCAACCCTCAGACTCTGCACTCTCCCTGGCCCTAAGATGCTCTCGAATTTCCCGGACTGACCGGTAGGAAGGATCATACTGAAATGTGAACTCAGGACTAGGCTGATTAGGCTGAAGCAAAGATTCCTGCTCTTCCCCTTCTGGGCTAAGTTCCATGTTCTTGGGCTTTGCCTCAAGCATTTCAGAAGCCTCTTCAGGAATTCTAAAGGGGCTTGTGGATCGGAAGCCAACCCTATGAAAAAGACCAGGTTTGAATTCAACAGTGACCTCTTCCCAGGTTTGGGGCCTGGAGGATGCATTAAGTTCCTCAGCTGCATCTCTGAACCTATCACTGACCTTGTACACAGGACAGGGATTTAGGTCAAAGCAGGCCTCATCTCTGTCCCAGAACCAGGACCCAAATATGGCCTCTTCTTCAGACTCTGGCTTGGCCTCTTCTCTGGCCACAGCCCCCAAACTGGACTTTTCCTCAGCCCAGTACGTGGATCCGCCAATGGCCCCCTCCTCAGTTCCTGGCTCAGATTCACAGATTGCTGAAGCTCCACCCTCCAAACTGGCCTCTTTTTCTGCCCAGAACCAGGACCCAACAATGACTTCCTCCTCAAACCTGGGTTCTTGTTTGACCCTATCACCGTCAACATCTTTCTGGGCCCTGGGTTTCAAGGCGGTATTAGGATCTTCTTTGTCTCTGCACCTGAATATACTATTGGCCTCTTCTCCAGGCAACACCCAGGGCTGCTTATAGAACTCATCTTCAGACTCAGATTCAAAACAATCTTCTCTATTTGTCCTGAGCTTGGACCTGATATTTGCCTCCTCCCTGACTCTGGGCCTGAACAAGTTACTGGTATTTTCTCCAGCCCAGAAGGAGAATAGGTTGCCGGCCTCATCCTCAGATCCAGACCAGGAATCAACATAGGCTTCTTGCTTGGATCTGGGCCTGGATCTGGGATTAGTCTGATGTTTAGCCCTGTGCCTGGACCTGGTATTGGACTCTTCTCTGGGCCATGATCTGATACTTGTCTCTTCTCCAGCCCAGAAAGAAGACACTGTAGAGGTCTCATCTGCTGACCAGAACCCAGACTCATTAGAGGCCTCCTCTCTGGCCCTGGGCCTGGAATAGCACCAAGACCCCATATTAGTCTCCTCCCCTGGTCTAAACCAGGGCTGGATTCCTTTCTGACCCTGGGTGCCAGGAAAGGTTTCAGCATCCACATCGACTAGTTCTCTATCCATAGATAGGCCCTTAGATGTATTAACTGATCCAGACTCAGCAGTGGCCAGTGGCCAGGCAACGGCATTAGTCTGGGACACCCCTTCTGCCTGTGACACTGCTTCAGTCCCAAATTCATTCTGGGACCATGCCTGAGCTTCATCCTTGGGCCTTGTTCCAGGGATTGCCTTGGCATCAGTTTTAGGACGAGCACCACCTACTGCCCTGGCATCAGTTTTGGGTCTAGCTCCTGCCATTCCTTGAGCCTCCGTTTTGGGTCTTGCACCACCCATTACTTGGGCCTCAGTTTTGGGCCTTGCCCCAGACATTGCTTGGGCATCAGTTTTGGGCCTTGCCCCAGGCACAGACTTGGTCTCAGTTTTGGGCCTTGCCCCAGTAGTTGCCTGGGTCCTAACCTTGGGTCTGACCACTAAAGGGACATCATTCTCTCTCTCAGCCCCAGCGATAACCTCTTCCCCAGCCTTCTTTTCAGGCTTGGCCTGGACACTAGGCTCAATCTCTGCCCCAGTCATGGTACAAGTTACAAAGGAAGTCCAGTAATATACTCCTCCCCCAGTCTAAACCTTAACTACAGATCTGTCACAGGTTTGTTTCTTCACACTCTGATCTTTAGGTGACTGAGGATATAAGCTTGGAAACAAAAGGTAGAGTCAATATCCAGTCCAGTAGTCACTCAGCCTCCTTCCCAAACACAGTCTCAGTCAATAATTCAATAATACAGATAGTGCGTAGAACAGGCACAACCAAGCTTGAGGAAGACAGATATTTCCTGGATGGGTGCAGACCCGTTGAGGGTGGTTGTCAGCAGCAACTCCACCACCAGCAGAGCAGCCACTGGAGGTAGATCTAGGGAGAGAGAATGAAATGAGGCTTTGAGTCTCTTCCAATTGTATGAGACATATGCAGTGCGACTGATGTTGAATGCTAGGTGGGACGGCTGGGCTTTGAGAAAGTCTCTCTGGACCAGCTGCCTGCTACAAAACAGGTCCAACAACAGTGGGAAAGTGTGTTGGCAATGGGAGGGGCCGAGAAGCCCCCAGATTGGACCCTAATCACTCCTGGACCCATGCTGGTCTCCACCACCCCACCCAAAAGTATACCCGCTCTCATACCAACCTTCACTGATGTGGTGCAGTTTCCCCCTCCTTTTCTTGTTCAAGTGGTGTCAAGCCCCACAGCTGACAGAAGGGGGTCCTACAGACAAGTAAACATACAGGAGAGAATGGAGAATGGTAGATAGGCAGGCACTCTGGCCCCTGTGACAAATATCTCTCTTCCCATTCAAGGGTTCAA
>NW_022319474.1:0-23249 GCF_002776525.5 Piliocolobus tephrosceles
TTTATTTATTTATTTATTTATTTATTTATTTATTTATTTATTTATTTTCATTTCTGAAGGACAACTTGCTGGACAAAACATTCTTAGTTGGTAGTGTTTTGGTTTTTTTTCCTTTCAACACTTTGAATGTATTATCCCACTCTCTCCTGGTCTGCAGGGTTTCTTCTAAGAAATCCCTTGTAATATTATGGGGATTCTCTTTATGTGGTGAGTTGCTTTTCTCTTGGTGCTTACAAAATTCTCCTTGTTATTGACTTTTCATAATGTGTCTCGGTGAATACCTTTTTATGTTCAATCTGTTTTGAGTTCTTTGGGCTTCGTGGATTTCGATATTAATTTCTCTCTCCAGATTTGAGAAGTTTTCTGTCATCATTTATTTAAATATGCTTTCTCTCCCTTTCTCTTTTTCTGCTCCTCGGACTTTCATAATGCATCTATTGGTTCACTTGGTGGTCTTCCATAGTCCTGTAAGCATTCTTCACACTTTTCCATTCTTTTTCCTTTTCATTCTGTGTACTGGATAATTTTAAACGATCTGTCTTTAAGTTTACTGACTTTTTTCCTGCATGATTAAGCATGTTGTTGAGCTATCTGTTGAAGTGTTCAGTTCAGTTATTGTTCAGCTCCAGAATTTGGTTGGTTCTTTTTTATAGCTTCTATCTCTTTGTTAAATTTCTCGTTCTGTTCATGTGTTTTTAAAATTTCATTTAGCTGTTTATCTGTGTTATCTTGTAGCTCACTGAACTTTTCTAAGATAATTATTATGAATTCTCATCAAGAAGTTCATTGATTTTCATTTCTTTGGCATTGACCATTGGAGCTTTATTTTGTTCCTTTGGTGTCTCATGTGTCCTTGATTCTTCATGTTCCTTGAAGCCTTGTGTCTCTGTCTCCACATTTGAAGAAACAGTAACCTCCTCAAAGTAAAGATCTTCACAAGTGAGTCTGATTCGAGATTTTGGGGATCTCTCAGATATTTTGTATGGATCTATTTGCTCCAGTCTTCTTGTTCCCTGTGAGGGTGAAGTCTTGGAATTGTGTACCTTCTGTTGATTTCACAATGTCATGCCAGCTGCTGAAAGCCGCCTGATTATTTTCTCTATGGCAGTGCCTTGAAGTGTCAAGATTGAACATTTTCTCCAAATCTAGTAGAGTTGCAGTGGCTGGTCGTATCTGTGTGCTGTCTATTGAGGCTTACGCACACTATCTGTGGGTGAATGCAGGGTCTCAGCTCTTGGGGAAGGAGCATGTGGACTAATAAGGGTGTATGTCAGCTAGTTGGGAGGTCCACAGGTGAAACATCCTATGAGGTTCATGAGTGGAACTTGTGGTGGAATACACAAACCAGTTCATGGGATCCACTGTCAGTTTCTGAGGAGGTCTCTTTTGGCCCTGAGCTCTGCCACCCTGGCCAGGTGGGTGGTGGAGGGTGACATAGGTATATGAAATTGTCCTACTTATCCCCTTAAATACATCTATTCCTGGGTTGTTTTTTTTGTTCTGTTCTGTTTTGTTTTGTTTTGTTTTGTTTTTCTACAGCAGGGAGCTCCAACCTTTCAGCCAGATTCCTGGGCTCTCCTAAATGTTTTCTCATCTGTCTAGTCCATTTTATGTTGCAACAAAGAAATGCTTGAGGCTGAGTTATTTATAAAGGAAAGAGATTTATTTGACTCATGGTTCTGCAGGCTGTACAAAAAGCACAGCACCAGTGTTTACTTCTGGTGATGGTCTCAGACTGCTTCTACTCATGGAAGACGTGAAGGGGAACCAGGGTGTATAGAGATCACGTGGTGAGAGAGGAAGTAAGAGAGAAAGGGAGGTTCCAGGCTCTTTTTAACAACTAGCTCTCCTGGGATCTAGTAGAACAGGAACTCACTCACCCCCTCCCTGAGGGAGGGTGTTAATCTTTTCATGAAAGATCTACTCCCATACACTTCCCATTAGGCTCCACCTCCAAGATTGGGCATCAAATTTCAACATGAGCTTTTTAGGAACAAACATCAAATTATAAACTTGTTTGTTAAGATCAATGTTTCTATGGAGATGCAGGGGCTGGATCCTCCTATTCTGCAATTGTGCATTGTGCTGATGTGTTCTCTACTTCCTAATTTCTGTAAATTGATTCTCTTTCTTTCTTTCTTTTTCTTTCTTTCTTTCTTTCTTTTTTTTTTTTTTTTGACAGTCTTGCTAGAGATTTGACAATTTTCTTAATCTTTTGGAGGAAGCAACTTCTGGTTTCATTCAAACTCTCTATTTCTTTTCTATTCTCTATTGATTTTTATCTCTGCTCCCATATTTACCCTACAAATCTGCAAAATATCAGAACTCATTCTTTCTATCCAGCTGTAATTCTGTATCCAGAATTTTTATGTAGTGCTCTTTTACAACTTCTATCTCTTTTGATATCCTCACTTTGTTGAGATAATAGTTCTCCAGGCTTCCTTTCGTTCTTTGTTCATTGTTTCCCTTAGCTCTTTGAGCATATTTAAGGCAGTTTGTTTAAAGTATAAAGTCTTCGTTTAATGTGGCAAATGTCTAGGCTTACTCAGGGACTATAACCATAATTTTTTTTCTTTCTGTGAATGAACCACACTTTCTTACTTTTTTTGTGCCTCTTTTTTTGTTGTTGAAAACTGGATTTTTATATTATTACAATGTGGTAACTTTATAAATGAGGTTATCTCTCCTCCTTGGGGTTTTTTGTTGCTATTTGTTGTAGGTTGTGATTTTTTGTTTGTTTAGTGATTTTTCTGATCTATTTTTAAATACTATATTCTTTGTCATTTTTGGTCCCTGAAATCTCTGTTCTGTTATCTCAGTGGTCAGTGATTAAACATATTTTTAAAAATATCTAAAGTTAAAAAAATGTTTTTAGTTATCTTACAATCTTTGTAGATTGGCTCTGTATTGGTGCACTCTTTCGGCTTGGCCATTTACATCTCTGCATAGAACTTCACTTCCTGCTTGCTAGAGCCTAAAGTAAAGGTCAGGTAGAAGTGAAATCTTCGGGTTTTCTCCAGTGTTTTCTGAGCATGTATCTCTCGCATAGCTTTCTGTTTCCTTTTTATATACAGGGGCTTTTAAAAGCCCTTACTCCCCACATATCATCTCCTTCACTAGCATTTTACCCCAGGATTTTTGGTCTGTCTGTGCCTTGTTCTTTCTATTATTTCTTGTCCTAGGAGGCTGCAGCCTGTATGTTTGCCTTTAAATGCTTTCAATAAAAGTTAAAAGGCTGGCAAGAAAAAACAAAACAAACAAACAAACAAAAAACAAACCAAAAAAAACACCACAACTCTGAGCTAACCCCTCTGGGAGCTTTCAGACAGATCAAAACACAAAACCACATTTATGGAGAACAACGTCCAAATTGCCTCTCTGGTTCCTAGCAAGCCATACCAGGAACACAAGCAGCTGCTCCTATAGCTGCCTACCAGCTAGGTAGTGTAGGATGGTAGACAATAAGTTAAAATGCCATAATGCTCTCTCACTGAAATTTAGTACCTTTTTAAAATTAAATGTTCCCTTTATTGTTATAATTCTTAAATTATAGTTTATCTGCCAAAATATTTGATTCTGACCATTTTTTCTTTAATGGATGAATGCAGTTTTGGAGTTTCCTCCTCTGCCGTTTTCAATGATGTCACTCACTTGAGAAATTTTAAACATAAGCCTACCCACACACAGAGATGAAGTTCTATTTCACATTAATTGACTGGTCAAATGAATATTAAATAGATAATTTTGAGGTCCCAAACAAGTAGTGAGCCTAGGTACATTACTGAAACAAGCAAATCCCTGGAATTACCTAGCTTCCCCTTAGGACATAAAGAATTCCTACAGTTGAAATTTAAAGGAAAATAAGTACCTCATAGTTAAAAATCACAAAACACACTAGAGTAAATTAAATTATAAGAACAAGTTCCTGAAGAATCAAAATTCCCAGGAACCTCATATTTTGGAATTTTTATAACATGTAATATAAAATATTGTAATAGGCTCCTAAGTGAAAAAGCATTAAAATTATTAACAAAGTACCAACAAAAATTCCAAATATATTAGAAAAGTAAATATAAATAAACATTATGCAAAGAAAAATGATATACTAATTGAAATGGGAAACATAAAGAATATTAAAATCAAATAAAGAGGAGTTTAAGTGGAATTTAGAATTGAAATTTTTTCTGCAGTTAGCATTAGCATTAAGATACAAAATATTTCAAGTAGAAGGGAAAGAGAGCATGAGGCAGAGGCACCATTTGAAAAGACAACAGTTGAGGATTTTTAGAACTGATGAAAGAACCACATATTCAAAAACCCCAGTGAATCTCAAGCAACTTAATAAAAAGATACGTACCCTTAACACATCATAGTAAAATTGTGTACAGTAAAGTCATACACAGGATATTAATAGGAGTTAGAGAAAAATAAATTGCCTTCAAAGTAATACCAATTTTACATGCAGCTGATAATCAATAGTAGTAGTGAAAACCAGAAAACAACCAAATTAAGTACTCAATATAAAAGAAACAAACCTGTCAATCTAGAATCCTACCTCCAGAGAAGAAGAGAGGGAAAATGGTTAACATGAATCTAGCCTTCAAAGCTAACTCTTAGGTAATAGGAAATATACAGCAAGGAGTAACAGGTGAAACAAATTATAAATATTCAATCAGACAAATCCTGAGTATGGGACATTATACAAAACAATCCACGTGGTAACTTAAAAAAGTCAGTGTCACAAAAAAAAGTTGAAGGGAATAACTGTTGTAGATTAAGAGTTACGCCGGGCGCGGTGGCTCACGCCTGTAATCCCATCTCTCAGGGAGGCAGAGGCGGGAGGATAGCTTGAGCCCAGGAGTTCGAGACCTGCCTGGGTAATATAGCGAGACCCCGTTCTCCACAAAAAAAGGAAAAAAAAGAAAAGAGTTAAGAAATATATCAATAACTTCCTAGTCATCCAGGCAGCTAAAAAAAGAAATATATCAATATCTAATAGCTAATAGAATGTGTTATCCGTGATTGGAACATTGTTTGTAAAGGAGCTATGAGCCACATTTTGGAGCAATTTGAAAAATTTAAATATGGAGTGTATTTCAAATGTAAGGAATTATAGTTAAACTTATTAAGGGGGTTATAATGATATTTAGTTATTTCAGGGACTATTATATTTTGAAGATGCAAAACAAATTATTTAGAGCTTACATGTAATTTACTTTGAAGTGTTTAGACAAAAAATATAAAAATGATGAATAGCAAGATACAGATATAGATATATATATCTCAAAATAGTAACAAATGAATCCAGGTGGGTATATAGGTGTTATTCTTTCCATTTTATGTATGGTCTAAAATGTTTATAATTTTTTAAAAAATGAAAAAAATGAGATTGAAATAAAACCACTTCATGCATGAAGAGCTGCTATTTGAAAGATAAAGCCCAGGAATCTTTATCTTCCTACTGAGTAGAAATTATGTGATCAGCACCATGCTAGACACTGGGTTAAAGTGATAAAATGCACAGACATAATTTGGTAGTGACCATGAAAATTAGAAGGGATCATGGATTTCACTACTGTCTTTTATTGTTTCATTCTTCTTCCAGTGTAACACTACCTTAAAGAGATCAAAATATGACATCAGACTTTAAATATGTAACTATTTATCATGAAGCTACAGTAATTAACTTGGTGGTGAATTAAAAATAGAACAATGAAACAGACTAGAATACATTAACTCACCAAAATAGAGAGAGATATTTAATATATTATAAAGATGGCATAACTGTGGGCAAAAGATGGATTGTTCAAAAAATGGTATTTGGAGAGTGATGACAGGGAAAATGGCGGAGTAGGAAGTGTTAGGAATTCATCTCTCCACATAGACAACAATTGTACTTCTAGAAACCAGAAATTGTCTGACATGACTGTTTTGGAAATCTTGATTCTACTTGAACTCTTTTAGCTTCCAAGGGGAAAACTTTGCTGGTAAATTCTAGTTATTATCAGTCCTTTTTAGCCGTCAGTGCAATAGGGAGCTACTCTTACTCCAGCCCCCTTCCAAGCCCCGTGTCAGTGTAGGGACTGCAACCTGTGTCTCTGGCATGGCTTGTTGGAGCTACAGTGCATAATAAGAGTATTGTCCTCCAAATATCAGCGGTTTGTGTTCTGTTATGGATAACTGCTTCTGATTACTGATGTGCAGGTAAATAAACCTGGCAACCATTGTTTTACCCCTCACCAGCTCAAGTAGCTTCCAGAGGATGTAAGGGAGCCTCATCATCATTTTTTTTTTTTTTTTGGACATTCAAAAACAACTGCATATACAGGGTAATTTAGAAAGGCACTATGTATACCCAAGGAAAGATACGGTCCCAGAAAAGACCTGAGAAGACCTTAAGCTTCTAGCCCATGCTGATTTCTGGCATAGAGACATGTTACAACAATTTTTAAAACCCCAGAAAACCTTAGGGAAAGGGATACACAATTCGATTTCCAGAGTTACCACATTATAAGATTCAAATGTGCACTCTTTAACAAAAGGCCACAAGGCATGAAAAGAAACATAAAAGTATAGCCTATTAAAAGAAACAAAATAATAAATAAACAAAAAAACAGGCCTGAGAAAGCACAGATGCCAGACTTACTAGACAGAGATGTTAAAACAATGGTCTTAAATATGCTCAAAGAGCTAAAGGTAGACATGAAAAAAGACAGGAAAATTGTGTATGTACAAAATGGCAGTACCAATAAAGATACAGAAATTATGAATAAAGAACCCAAAGGAAATTCTGGAGTTGAAAGGTACAATAACTCAAAATTAGGGCAAAAGCTGATTTCAGCAAGTGGAATAAAGATTCATAGAGCTAGAAGATAGAACCTTTTAAATTATTGAGTCTGAGGAACAGAAAGGGAAAAAAATGAAGAAAAGTGAACAGAGCCTACGGGACCTGTGGGACATGATCCAGTAGAACAACAGGCCAACTTACATGTTATGGGAATATTAGGAAGAGAAGACAGAGAGAAAGGGGCAGAGAGATCATTCAAAAAGTAATAATGGCTAACAACTTTCCAAATTTGATAAAACACATGAATGTAAAAATCCAAGAAGCTCAATGAACTACAAACAGGACAAAACAAAGTGACATATGCTAAAACACATTATAATAAAATTATTGAAAGACAAAGAGTGAATCTTAAAAGCAGAAAGAGAGCAGTGACTGATCATATACAAGTGATTAAGACCTGTCAGCAGTGACTGATCATATACAAGTGATTAAGACTGTCAGCCGATTTGGTATCAGAAACCTGGAGGCCAGAATGTGTCAGGTTTATATCATCAAAGTGCTGGGGGAAGAGTCAACTGAGAATTCCATGTTCACCAAAAAATATTTTTTAATGGGGATAAATTAAGACATTCTCAGATAAACAAAATCTGAGGGAGTTCATTTTCACTAGATATGCCAAGCAAGAAATTCTAAAGAGAGCCATGTAGATTTAAACAAAAAGAAACTAGACAATAACTCACAGCTATATGAAGAGATAAAGATCTCTAGCAAATATAAATATGTAAGTAATGACAAAAGCCAGTACTGTTAGAATTTTGGATTGTAGCTCCACTTTTTTATTTTTTGTATGACCTGAAAGACAAATGCATAAAAATCAATATTTAATGTATGTTTTGGACATGCAATGTATAAAGTTATAATTTGTGACAATAACAGAAAAGGAGATGGAGCTGACTAAAGAAGATACAAAACCTCAACAGTGGAATGACATTAGCAAGACGGCAGACTAGGAAGCTTCAGGCCCTCCCCCTCTCACAAACACTCCAATTTAACAGCAGTATATCAACCAGAGTACCTATGTTAAACTCGACAATTGAGAAGAGAGACCACCCAGGTCATGATTTTCCCCACCCCCTTTGCTGGAATCCTTTCTTGATTTTACATTGTTGTCAGCAATGCACAAGGGTTCCAATTTCTCCACATCCTCACTAACTCCAATTGGTTCAAAGATTTAAACACAAATCTCAAAATCATAAAAGTACTAAGAGAATATATTAGAGACTTAAAAAAAATCTTATATATAAATTAATTTATATTTTGCATTTTATTTTATATATTTATATAAAATAAATTTATGTATATTATATATTTTATATTTATAAATTAAATAAATTTATATTCTAGCATCCTATTAGGTGTGAAGTGGTATCTCATTGTGGTTTTTATTTATGTTTTATTAATAACTAATGCTTCTATCTAACCTATTTATATTCTAGGTTAGATAGAAATAAGCGGGACATAAAAATTGATAAAGTTAACTGATAATGTTAACATGATTCATAATATAAACATTTGCAGATGAATTAATCTTACATATAGAAAATCCTAGGAGATCCACTAAAACCTGTTTAATGAACTTCAGTAGAGTTGCATGATAAAATATCAATATGCAAAAACATATTGTATTTCTATACAGTAGTAATGATCAAAAAAATGACATTTTTATAACTGCAAGTGCATCAAAATAATTTTTAAAACTAAGGAGTTTTACCAAAAAAGTGTAATATTTGTTCACTGAAAACTCTAAAAATTGTTGAAAAGAATTGAAGACCTAAATAAATGGAAAGACATCCCATGTTTATGGATTGTGAGACTTAATATTATTAAAATATTGATACCAGCTAAATTGATCTATAGATTCAATATAATCCTTACCAAATTTAGCTACCTTTTTATAGAAATTCAGAAGCTGCTCTCAAAATTTATATGCAAGTGATCCACAGTATCCAAAATAATAAAAGAACAAAGTTGGAGGACTCACACTATTTGATTTCAATGCTTACTATGAAACTACAGTAATCCAGACTATGTGGTACTGACATAAGGGTAAACATAAATATGAATGAAAAAGTATTGAGAGTCCAGAAATAAATCCTCACATGTATTGAGTTTGACAAGAGCATGAGAGCCATACAATAGGGTCAGAATTGTCTTTTCAACAAATGGTGTTGGGACAATTGGACAGGCACCTGCAAAATAATGACTTTTAATCCTTGCCTCACACCGTATATAAAAATGAACTAGAAATTGTTCAAAAACCTAAATGTAAGAGCTAAATCTATAAAACCCTTAGAAGAAAACACATGGTATAAATCTTTGTGACTATGGACCTTTGTAACATTTGGTGTCTCACATACGACACCAAAGCACAAAGAACAAAGGGAAAAATAGGCAAACTGTACATCATTGAAATTAAAAACTTTTGTGCTTCAAAGGACATAAGTGAAAACCCAACCCAGAGAATGGGAGACAAGATTTCAAATCATATACTTAGCAAGGAACTTCAATCTAGAATGAATAAAACCTATTTCAACTCAAAAATAAAAAGATAACCCAATATAAAAATGGTCAAAAGATCTGGATAAATATTTCTCCAAAGAAAATATAAAAATTGCAAGTAAGCACATGAAACGATGCTCAACATCATGAGCTATCACTGAAATGCAAATCAAAACCCCCAAACATTTCCATACCCATTAGGATGAAAATAATTAAAAGACAGGTAATAAAATGTGTTGGTAAGGATATGGCAATATGAGAATCCTCATACACTGCTGGTGGGAATGTAAAATTGTGCAGTTGTTTTGGAAAGCAGTCTGGCAGTTTTTCAAAAAATGACCTTATATTCTAGCAGTTTCACTCCTAGACATATATCCAAGAGAAATGAAAACATATGTCCTCATAAAATGTTATACACATATGTTCATAGCAACATTATTCATAATAGACAATACATAGCAACAACCCCAGTTTCCATCAACTGTAAATAGATAAATAAAATGTGGTATATTCATACAATAGAATAATTTTCCACAGTAAGAAGCAATAAAGTACTAATAAATGCTACAACAGGGAAGAGCCTTATGCTAAGTGAAAGAAATCACAAAGAACCATTGTAGTCAATTCCTATAATTTCATGTTGCTCCGGCATCCACCCTAGATATAGAGTTAACTTTCTAACTTTCTCATACCAGAGGCAGGGCCTAATCACCTAATTCTCCACTTCCTCATACTTTCTCAATGTGATCAATCCATATATCTGCCTTACACAACCAGATATCCACCACCCTCTGGGACGGAGAGATATAACCTACTTAACTTGCCCCACTGACCCTCACACCCAACATGGACAATGCAAATATGCCACAGTGATCACCTCTCATCCCTGCCTGCTTCAAACTCGCCAGTTTGAACTCCTCATAGGAAACATATTTGGGTAATGCTTTTGGTCACAATAAAGGCCCAGCCTACAAGTCTGTCCCACTCAACACCCACTGGTTGTGCATCCTGCTGTCTTCAGACTTCTCATCAGCCCTTGTGGGCAACCCTCTTCTCTTGTAGATCTGAGTGATAAAAATATTTTGTATTTCATATGTTTTGTTGTGCTGTCTTCTCTGTGCCTCATTTGACTTACACAACCAAACCTAACTATCCTGGTCAGGGCTCTCCTTGCAAGTGACTATCTTAGCAGGGATAAACTGGACACAGGTCAAACAAGAGCCACAAGGGTATCTGCCAGTACAAACAAGTTTTCAGTGAGAGGGACACCTGGTCACAGGTTGGACACTTAGGCATTAAGCTGTCTGCCAGGATGAAGTATCCCATGAAAAGCACACTGTAAACATTGAAGACCACCTCCCTTAGAGCCCCATTCAGCACAGGGCTAGAATTTATAGCCACTCTCCAGACAGAGACCTCAAGACCAAATTAGAAAAAATAATGATAATAATACAAATAACAACTACATACTAAATGATTCCATTTATATGAAAAATCCAAAATAGACAAATTTATAGAGACAGAAAAATGAATTGTTGCCTCTGGTTTGGGGGTTAGGGCAATGCAATCTGACAACTCAGGGACAGAGAGTATCTTCTTGGGCTTAAAAATGTTACAAAATTGATTTTGGTGATAAATGCACAACTCAAGTGTATTAAAGTATTTGAATTGTACATTTTCAATTGGTGAATTGTATATGAATTGTATTTTAATAAAGCTGTTTTAAAATATTATAAACAGGCCGGGTGCGGTGGCTCACGCTTGTAATCCCAGCACTTTGGGAGGCCGAGGCTGGCGGATCATGAGGTCAGGAGATCGACACCATCCTGGCTAACACAGTGAAACCCTGTCTCTACTAAAAAATACAAAAAATTAGCTGGGTGTGGTGGCAGACGCCTGTAGTCCTAGCTACTCGGGAGGCTGAGGCAGGAGAATGATGTGAACCCAGGAGGCAGAACTTGCAGTGAGCCGAGATCGTGCCACTGCACTCCAGCCTGGGCAGCAGAGCAAGACTCCATCTCAAAAAACTAAATATATAATAATAATAATAATAATAAAATATTATAAACAAGTCAAAAAACAGCATATACTGGAAACACTAGTTACAGCAGATATGGCAATCTACAGGCTCATTTTGTGAGTTAACAAAAGCATACTATAAATCGATGGAGTGAATATCCCAGTGGAAAGCTGAGTAAGTAAATAATTAGTTCACAGGAAAGAAAAAAGGTCTGTAGTACTCAGCAAATAGATTTGAGACTTTTGTTAATTATTATTGTTGCTAACCAAGATTTCCTGCAGTCCAATTTTCAGACACTTAGCCTTGCACTTCCCCACACCTTTTGAACACAACAACGGCCATGTAACTCGCTTTGGTCAATGCAATATTCAAAAAGATTTTTGTCAGTTCTGGGAGGAAACTTTTAAGAGCCGCTGTGAGATTTGTCGTGATCAGTCTCTTCCTATGTAATGGTAACCAGCAGTGTTTCAGATCATAACTGTTCCATTTAATCCTCATGAGTAAAGCTCCCAACAGAGGTGTTAGACATGTAATATGAACAACAAATATGTTTTTGTGATTTTTTTTTGAGACAGAGTCTCACTCTGTTGTCCAGTGGCACGATCTTGGTTCACTGCAACCTCTACATCCTGAGTTCAAGTGATTCTCTTGCCTCAGCCACTCGAGTAGCTGGGATTATATGTGTGTACCACCATTCCTGGCAAATTTTTGTATTTTTAGTAGAGACGGGGTTTAGCCATTTTGGCCAGGCTGGTCTCAAACTCCTGGCCTCAAGCTATTTGGCTACCTCAGCCTCCCAAAGTTCTGGGTATTTTGGTTATTTTAAATTGCCCAGATTTGGGGGTCATCTGTTACGGCTATGTAATGTAGCACATCATTATTGATAGACTCCCTCACAATTGTAGAACACATTAAAATAATAGTATTCCATTTTTTACCTTTCATAAGAACAAAAATAAAAGTTGGATAATTCCCACTGCTGACAAGGTGTCTCTGAAACAGTTTCATTTTTTAAAAAATTCTTTTTTTCATTGAGAAATGAAAATTGTACGTATGTATGATGTCCAACATGATGTTTTGATATATAGATACGTTGTGGAGTGACTAAATCAAGCTAATTAACACATCCATTGCATCTCATGAGTTTGTCATAAATTAACAAATCCCCTATACTCATATATTTAGGTTATATCTATTTTTTCCTATTATAAACAATTCTGTAAGGAATGTCTCTGTGGGAAATTTCTAGTACTAAATGATACATTTCACTTGTGTATTTTTTATTTGTGTCAGCCCAGTTATAGTTCTTGCCCTGTTTCACCCGGTAAGATTGCCTGGGTGAATTCTAGGATATTGAGAAAAGATATTGAAAATCTGAAGATTATATAGGTGCTGTGTTTGCTGATGCTTGGATCAATTCTGTTTTTCTGTTTTATCTACACTTTGAGTGCACTCTCTCCAAGGTGTTTTTTGTTTTCTAAAGTTAGCCCATAGATGAAGGAATAGCACAGGATTAATATTCTTGTAGCTAAATTGATTTGCACATCCTTAAGGTATTTCCTTAGGGAAAAATTCTAGAAGTAGAATTCCTGGCTCAAACAATCTCTGTTAAAGAACTCTTAGTTGTATTTAAAAAATTACAATCACCTTCTGTCACTTTCTCTGTAGTGGCACAGAAACACTTATCCAGTGATCAATTCAAGGACCTGAACATCGAAGAGGAATAGAGTTTAAATGGCCTTGAGAGACTTGTGAAAAATAGCTGTCAAGACTTCTTTAAGTAGCATAGATAAAAAGTCAAAAATTTTAGTGTCAGCTGCAATATATAAAGAGCTTAGAAGTCATCACGCCCAAATTTAAATAAGAAAAACCTGAATAAACTGAAAACAAATGGCCGTTTTTTTTTTGTTTTTTGTTTTTTGGACCTATCAGAGAACTAAGGTCATAAGCCGAACCAATACCATAAAATTTGGAGAAACAGTACATTCAGAGTCAAAGCTGAAATTGGCTTACATGGAATAGAATTTACTGGAGCCATAAACTGGTAGGGACACTTAAATGTTAAGTTGATGAACTGCTTGACACTGACTGTGGAGCAGCAGGAGAGTGAGAAATTCTGGGAGTCATAGTCTTATAGGGGGTTTTTATGGATTTAACCTTCAGGAAACTCACTCAGTTTTTATGGTGAAGAACCAAGAATTATCCCCTTGTGAATCTGGCAGAGGGAGAGGAAATACAACCATTTTTAACTACACCCAGAGCATTCTCCATACAACTGACTACTCTTAAGAGAGACAAACTACTGGAGCCTTCTCCCACCTGGGCTCAGGCATTTCACCAATTCCAACTCCACCTAGCATTCTTGTCTCACTTTCAGAGGAAGAAAGTTAAGAAACACTTATAAGGTCACAGGCCAAAGGAAAATATCAAATTCTAGCCCCTTCTACACTTCCTGTCTCACTTAAGGTTAAAAAAAAAAAAAAAAAAAAAAAATGAGAAGCACTTGTGAATGTCACAAAATGGGCAAAAGCTCACAAAAACACTGAAACCTAATAATAGGACCTGGAAATACTTCTCCTCCCCCCGCTGCCCACCTGCATTTCTACTACATCAGTAAGGCTACTGTATTATAGCAGGATATTAAGAGATAAGAAACTGTACTTATGAGACCGTATTTAAGAAGTCTCTAGAGAAACCCAAAGACAGCAGGGGATACTAAAGCAAGGACATCAGAAGAAAATTAAGCTATAGCAAACAATAAACACAGCCCAACTACTAGCCAGACTAAAGGCCTACTTACCTCATTTTCTTCTACCCAATACATCATATTGATCTTTCAACAAGAAAATACAAGTATTAACAGAAAAATACCAAGGAATCAAGAGCTAGAGTAAGCATCAGAATTAGTTTGGGATATGGCAGAGACTTTGGAATTATCTGAGTAGGAATTTAAAACAACTATGATTAATATGCTAAGTGCCCTAATGGAAAATGCAGACAACATGCAAGAACAGATGGTTACTGTAAGCACAGAAATTGAAAGTCTAAGAAAGAAACAAAAGGAAATTGCCAGAAATAAAGAAAGAGAAATGAAGAGTGCCTTTCATGGATTCCTCAATAAACTGGACATGGCTGGGAGTAGAATCAGTGAGCTTGAAGAAATGCCAATTGAAACTTCCAAAACAGAATGCAAAGAGATAAAACAGGAGAAAGATGGAACAAGAACTGTGGGACAATTACAAAACATGTAACTTACATGTAATAGGAATAACAGAAAGAAAAGAGAGAAAGGAACAGAGATATTTGATGTCATAATGGCTAAGAATTTTTCAGAATTCAGAATATACCAATCCACAGATCTAGGAAACTCAGAGAACATGGAGCAGGATAAAAATCAGAACATCTACAGTAGTTATATTATATTCAATCTGCAGAAAATCAAAGACAACTAGAAGATATTTTAAAAGCCAGAGAAAACAATTACCTACAAAGAAGCAGGGATAAAAATTGCATTCAGATTTTTTTCAGAAACCACAGAAGCAAGAAGAGAGTGGAGTAACATATTTAAAGTGTTGAAGGAAAAGAACAACAACACAGAATTCTATGAAATTACCCTTCTCATCTAAAGAAGACATTCTGGATATTCTCAGACAAATAAAAATTGAGAAAATTTGTTCCCAATAGACCTGGCTTGTAAAGATATCAGTAGACAATCTTCAGAGAGAAGGAAAATTATGCAGGTCAGAAATTCAGATTTACGTAAAGAAAGGAAGCATGTTAGACAAGGAATAAATGAGGGTAAAATTAAATCTTGCATTTTTCTTATTAATTGATTTAACACAAAACAGTTTGTCCAAAATAATCATGTTAGCAACAATGTATGTGATCATTACAACTTACAGATTAGTGTAATGAATGACAACAATGGTATAAAGGATTGGAGGAATGAATTAGAAATACCCTGTTATAAAAGTACTTCGCTCAAGGGAAATTTTTTAATAACCTAAAAAAAATTACAAAAATACAACTTATCAAAGTTGTGGGATGTAGCAACACAGTGCGTGAAAAGAAGTTTATAGCATGTAATGAATATATTAGAAAAGAAGAAAGATCTATAATCAGTAATCTAAGCTTCTATCTTAGGAAACTATACAAAGAAGAGGAAATTAAATTCAAAGTAATCAAAATAAAATATAAAATCTAGGCAGAAATCAATGATATTGAAAATAGGAAATCAATGGAAAAACTCAATGAAAACAAAAGCTGATTCTTTGAAAAGATTAAAAACATTTATAAGTCTCTAGCCAGACTAAGAAAAAAAGAGACAAGGCAAAAATTGTTAATATCAGAAATAAAGGAAGGCCTATCACTACTCTCCTGTTGACATTAAAAAGATAATAAAAGAATATTATGAACAACTTTATCCAAAACTTTGATAGCCTAGCTGGAATGGAACTATGCCTTGAAAAACAATCTACCAAAACAAACCCAGGGAGAAATAGATAATCTGCCTAAGCCTATAACCATTAAAGAAATGGTATCATAGTAAAGACATGGAATCAACCCAAAAACCCATCAGTGATAAACTGGATAAAGAAAATGTGGTACATATACACCATGGAATACTATGCAGCCATAAAAAGGAATGAGATCATGTCCTTTGCATGGACATGCATGGAGGTGGAAGCCATTATCGTCAGTAAACTAACACAGGAACAGAAAACCAGACGCTGCATGTTCTCACTTATAAGTGGGAGCTGAACAGTGAGAACACATCGACCCAGAAAGGAGAACAACACACACTGGGGCCTGTTGAAGGGGGTGGGGAGAGGGAGAGCATCAGGATAAATAGCTAATGCATGTGGGGTTTAATACATAGGTGATGGGTTGATAGATGCGGCAAACCACCATGGCACAAGTTTACCTATGTAAAAAACCTGCACATCCTGCACATGTATCCTGGAACTTAAAATAAAATTTAATTTAAAAAAAAGAAACTGAATCAATGCATAATACACTTCCAAATGAGAAAGCACCAGGCCCAGATGGGTTCACTGGTGAATTCTACCAAACACATAAGGAAGAAATTATAGCAATTCCATATAGTCTCTCATAGAAAATAGAACCCAAGGGAATACTTTCTTAAAAAATGCTATGAGGTCAGCATTACCTTAATACCAAGACCAGGTAAAAAAGTTACAAGAAAGTAAAACAGACCAATATCCCTTACACAGATAAATGTAAAAATTCTCAACAAATATTAGCCCATCAAATCCAACAATGTATAAAAAGAATTATATGCCACAACCTAGTAGAATTTATTTCCAGGTATGCAAGAATGTTTCAACATTCAAAAATCAATTAATATAATCCATCACATCAAAAGGCTAAAGAGGAAAAAGGACATTATTACATCAATAGAGCAGCAAAAGTATTTGGCAAAATCTAACACCCATTAATTATTTTAAAAAGAGAAACTCTCAGAAAACTAGGGATAGAGGTGTTATGGGCTAAATGTGTATGTCCCACACCAAATGTGTATATTGAAGTTCCAACAACCAATGTGATGGCATATGGAGGTGGGACCTTTTGCAGTTAATCAGGTTTAGATTATCTGATGAAGATGGAACTCTCAAAATGGGATCAGTGCTCTTATAAAGAGACACCAGAGAGCTTGATCTCTCTCTCTCTCTCTGCCCATCCCCCCCACCACATGCACACACTGAGGAATAACCATGTGAGAACACAATGAGAAGGTGAATGAATGAATGAATGAATAGGAAATCAATGGAAAAACTCAATGAAAACAAAAGCTAGGAAAACAAGCTAGGAAGTGAGACCTCACCAGCAACCAAATCTGCTGGCACCTTCATCTTAGACTTCCTAGCCTTCACGGCTGTGAGAAATGAATGTCTATTATTTAAGCCACTCAGTATATGGCATTTTGTTATAGCAACCTGAACTGACTAAGAGAGAGAGATCTCTTTATACTTAATAAAGAACATCTACAAAAACTTTACAGCTAACATCATAAGGGTAAGAAACTAGATGCTTCCCTGCAAAGATCAGGAACAAACCAAAGATGTCCCTTCTCACTAATCCTATTCAACATTGTACTGGAAGTCCTAGCTAATGCAGTAAAACAATAAACTCAAAAGGTACACAGATGTGGAAGGAAGAAATAAACTTACCTTTGTTCACAAATGACATTATTATTATTATTTTGAGCTCTGTATTTTTAGTAGAGATGGTGTTTCACCATATTGGCCATGCTGGTCTCGAACTTCTTGGCCTCAAGTGATCCTCCCACCTCCCAAAGTGCTGTGATTACCACCGCACCTGGCCCACAAATGACATTATTGTCTACATAGAAAATCCTTCAAAATTGCCCTTATATGCTCTCAACAAACTAGTATTTCACGCATGAGAAATTAAAAAGTGCCCCCAAAGACCATTGAACCTCTCATTGTGAAACAGAAGCTCATGAGTTTTAAATAGATAAGTCAGGAGGGGCCTCTGAACAGTTTGTTCTCCAAGCAGCCAAGCACACCTTCACTAAGGAGAACTACATTCTAGGATTTAGCATTGTTCTTAAATTACCTATCTCAGATCCAAAAGTTCAACTTGCTGAAGGCTTCGATGTGTTTATGCCTAAAACTTCACTGTACTCTATATTGTCAAACTACACTCGCACAGAAAGCCTTTTGCTTAGAAAATGGTGTGTGCATTTTTTATAACAAGACTTTGGCTAACTCCTTACCCTATTGGAATAAGAGAGTAAGAGAAAAAAAGGACTTGATGACAGCCAAAAAGGACTAGACCAAAATACTGTGTGTACAATAAAAGTGAGAAGTGTTACAGCATTCCAGAGAGGATTGACATTGAAAGCTAGCACAATGAAACCATAAGCATTCTGCAACTAAATTCACAAGAGAAGAAAGAAAGTGTGGGAACATAATAAGAAAATGAGATCAAGAGGTATACTGAGGCTGGACAAAAACGCATATATCCTATAGATATTGATGACTCATGAAGGATTTTACATGTGAAGGAATAATATGAAATTATTTAGAAATAGATCACTGTAGAGATGTCCAATAGAACTTTCTATGATGATGAAAATATTCTATATTTGTGGTGTCCAGAATTGCCCCACTACCCACAATAGTCATCAAGTGACTATCAAATACTTGAATCCAAAAATATATAATAAAATATAAAAATATAGATTATGAACAATGGGATTTGTTGCACGATTATGGGTTGGCTTAACATTTGAAAATCAAGGTAATTACCAGAATGAAGAAGAAAACTGATATGATCATTTCAATAGATACAAAAACTTTTGACAAATTTTAGCACCTATCCATTATGGAAAAAAAAGTCAGAAAACTAAGGAGGAAGAAAAATAAAATAAGGGAACTTCCTCAATAAATATTGAAAAGGAAGAACACTGTTGGAGGATGTATTTACGTGACTCCAATACTTGCCAAGAAGCTACAAAAATTAAGAATGTTTAGCACTGACATAAGGGTCAATAAATAGATCAATGGAATAGCCTAGGAATTGGCCAACACTTATAAAATTTTTAGATTTTTCTACAAAGGAACCAAGCAGTCCAACTGGGGAAAGTCTTTTTAACAAATGATGCTTGGACTACTGGGTATATATATGGAAGAAAATGAACCTTGACTCCTGCCTCACACAACACACAAAAAATAAATTTGAGACAGATCATAGATTTAACTATAGAAGTTAAGCCACAAAGCTTATAGAAAAAAAAAAAAAAAAGAATTTCTTCATGTCTGGGACTGTAGGTAAAGGTTTCTAAGAGAGTGTACATAAAATAAACTAGAACTTGGGGGAAAATCAGCAAAGAAAGACTGAAAAACTATTTCAAATTAAAGTAAACCAAAGAGACACACCATATTCAGTGTGTACACACATATTTGATTCTGGGCCAGGAAAGAAAATGACTATGAAGGAACTTTTGGAACCAACTGGCAGAGTGTGAAGAGTTTATAATTTAGATAATAGTGTAGTAATAAGTTGTATCAGGCCAGGCACAGTGGCTCACACCTGTAATCCCAGCACCTGGGCAACAAGAGTGATACTCCCTCTCAAAAACAACAACAAAGGAAGAAGAAGAAGAAGGGGAAGAAGGGGAAGAAGAAGAAGAAAGAAGAAGAAGGAGGAGGAGGAGGAGGAGGAGGAGGGGGAGGAGGAGGAGGAGAGGAGGAAGGGAGGGGGAGGAGGAGAAGAAGAATAGGGTTCCCTTTTCTATGCCTGGGAAGTATCAGTGGTTTCAGCAAAACGGAACTTTCTCCAAGATTACCTATAAGGGACATAAAAAAAAATCACTCTCCTTTAGGAAGCAAAGAAGAGGGAATTGATGTTTGTAGTGGTGAGGCATGAGCTCCAAAGTAGATCTTCCCAGAGACTGATCCACGGGTAAAGAAAGTCAAGGGGAATAGACTTCGTCAGGATGGTGAGTGTATTAGGTTCATACTGCTGCTTTAACCAATTACCACACATAGAAAGGCTTAAAATAATACAAATTTATTGTTATCTTACAGTCCTGGAGGCTGGAAATCTGCAAAGAGTTTCATTACACTAAAATCAAGATGTTGCCAGAGGAGCTATCCCTCTGGGATTTCTAGGGAAGAATCTGTTTGTCTTTTCCAGGTTCTGGAGACAGCCTGTATTTCCTGGATCTTGGCTTCCTTCCGTCTTCAAAGCCAACAATGGCCAGTGTAGACTTTCTCATGGTGCTTCAATCTGATATTGAGTCCCTGCCTCCCTCTTCCACATCTAAAGTACCCTTGCAATTACATTGGCCAAGATAATCCAGCATAATCTTAAATTAAATTCAGCTGATTAGCAATCTTAATGATCCTTTGCCAGGTAATATAAAATAGTACATGTTCTGGAGAACAGGACATGGACATCTTTAGGCGACCATTACCTGCCAAACACAATGAGGGTAGCATCTAAATGAGTTTTCAAATGGACAGCAGTAACAACATCAACTTCGTATTTAACCACATTGTCTGTCCCATGCAGGAAGCAGGGAAAGGAGGGGCTCAAGATTAAAGGACGGATGTGGGGGCGATTCAAAAGGAGCCAGGTTGCTTTGTCTTGGTGAGGGGGTTGCATGGTGGGATCCTCTCCTGAGAATGACTGCTGAAACAGCAGGTAGTTGTGGCAGGTGGCTGAGATCCAAGCTGGTGCGAATACCAGCCACATTTCCACACTGCCAAATGTCATGGCAAGAGAAGACTTGACAGGGAACTGAAGAGGAGCCAGGACCATCCCTACCTGGTGCCATCAAAGAGAGAGGACTGTTATGACCTCCTGCGGGTCCTGACAGGGAGAGGTCCTCTTTTGGGGGCAACTGTGGGGACAGTGCAATGCCAACGTGAGCACCATTTGAAATGAGAAAGAGCGGTGTGGCAGAAAGAAATGAGTCTGATGCAGACCAGTGGTTGGTTTCCTAGGGTTAGAGGTCTAGGTCTACCTTCTTTTAGAAGAGGGGCAGTGTTGAGGCCTTGATGGGAGCCCCCTGCCCCGGAGTTCACTTAAGAGCAGGTGTACCCTCCTCCCCTGCGTGGCTCCACGAAGCTGGGAAAGAAACGCACAGGACGACCACCCTAGAGCCCCAGGCCTGTATTGCCTGAAATCGCCTCTCCCCTCCCACACTGCAGTGCTGACACCCCCTTTCCCATTAGCGTCCAAGAAGGAGGGTGACGGGACTGGGGAGAGACAGAGGGCACACACCCAGCAGTCCTTGTGAAGGGGGCTCTTGGGGCGGGGGTGCAGACATATCACTGGGCGGTTTGGTATCCATCCGCTGTTCCCTCCAGCGCGGCTCTTCCAGACCTCGCGATCCTGTCCTCTGCCCGGGCCCCCAGCCGCCCGCCGATCCCATATATTATAGCAGCGCCAGAAATATGGTAGTGGTCGCCACGTTAGGGTCCGCGGGGGCCTCCTGAGGCACCCTGGTGCCAATCCGCACACGCAGGCTGAGGCTCATCCTGGCCCCGCCCACCTCGGGGTTGGAACTACGGTGGGCCTGGGAGGGGGCGTCGAGCACTTTCGCGCCGTATCCCTCCGCCCCCCTTCCCGACACCCTCGCGGCGAGCAGTTCTTGCCGCATCCTGCGCAGCCCCTGCCTGCTTTGGTGCAGAGGCGTGGGGGGCGGGACGCGTCTTTGCCATTCGGATCGCGGGGAAAGCGGTGGCTCCCAGTGAGGAGCCGCCAGAGGAGAGCTGAGGAGAAGAGGGGGAGGCCGACGACCTGGGCCCTGGGCCTCTGAAGGCAAGTGCGCGTGCTTGAGGTGGGGGTCCGGGTTGCGGGGGTGGTCCGACAGGGTGGAACAGCAGGCAGCCTGCCCCGCGGACCCTGACAGCTTGGCAACGAGGAGACGATCCGGTGGGAGCCAGGCGCTTGAGAGAGGTGCGCAGTGCGCGAGACCCCTGGCGATGGGGAGGCGGTGACCAGAGCGGGCCGGGCCGGGCCAAGGGCTGAGGGGCTGGCTTTAGAGGCACTGTCAGATCCTTTGGAGGAGAACCGCGCTGACCGCTTCCCAGCCAGCTTTGCAGGCGCCCGCGCCCCGCCCTCGACCGTGTCTGTGCCCGGAGAGGGCTGTGGGGGAGGCTCCTGCAGGAGAAATGGCGGAGCAGGAGCCGTTGTGGGGGGCGTCCGGGGAAGCCAGCGGGGGTCGGCGTCCCGGCTCTGTACCCAGTCCGCGGGAGGTGGGCCGCGTTTGCTACTCCGGGCCCCGATTCCCAAAAGGGGCTTGTGAGGCTCCATGTCCTGGGTGCCTTCCCTTCCCACAGGCTCCAGGTTGATGTCAAAGTCTTCTGTCTGCGCGGTAGGTCTGGCGTCTTCTGACAGGACACAGTGAGCATCTGTAGAGGAGAGGCTTGAGATAAAGGAAGAGCACAAGTATTGCCTGGATTTCTGGAGGTGTGTGGGGATAGGGGTTGGGCGCTAAACACTGACTGGGGACCCAAATCGGGGTAGGGGACTGTGACCAGAGCAGGTCCAGCATCCAGGAGCACCTCATAATCTTCCCCTCTCTAATGGCGCTTCCCCCATCTTCCATCCCCACCTACCTCCCCCACTGTCCTAAACTGGGGACATGAAAGGATGGGCTTTGGAAGTGGGGGTGATGAGGGAGACATACTGACAAGTACCAATTCACAACCTGTTTTCTAGAATATGCGGCGCCCTTCCCCCATTTTATGCTGCGCAGAGCAAGGGGATGTGGCGCACCTAGTGGTGAATCCTCAGAATTGGAGAAGGGAGTAATGGGAAGAGTATGACGTCAAGAGAAGGAGTTGTTATCTCTGAAACCTTGAAGCACGGCCCAAATAAAACGAGAATATTCCACCAGCAAAACCCCGGATGTTGAAAGACAGATACCAATAATACGGGGATTCTTATCCTTGGCGTTGGTCTGTCTACCAAGTGCTCTTCTGCCACCCCTCATATCCTGACTGTCTAACTTTTTCATGTGTTTGTCCATAGGCCTACTTTAAGGCTAGCCAGTTCTGCAAGAAAGGCAAGGAGGAGGAGACTGGCTCACAACTCTGGAGGTTGGTGAGAAGGGGGAGGGGGCAATGTAGGGGACAGTTGGAGAGAGAGAGCATGGCAGGTGGCAGATCCACTTCCACCTGTAGTAGAAGTGGCAGACCCACTTCTATTCTGCCGGGTTTGCGCAGTGCCAGCATCCTTTTTGTTTCTTGCAGGGGACACGAGATAGGTGTAGATTGGGTTATGACTCAGAGAAAACCAGAGAGCAGGGACTAAGATACAGGAAACCATAGATACGTTGAACCCTTGAATGGGAAGAGAGATATTTGTCACAGGGGCCAGAGT
>NW_022319475.1:0-23249 GCF_002776525.5 Piliocolobus tephrosceles
ACTCTGGCCCCTGTGACAAATATCTCTCTTCCCATTCAAGGGTTCAACGTATCTATGGTTTCCTGTATCTTAGTCCCTGCTCTCTGGTTTTCTCTGAGTCATAACCCAATCTACACCTATCTCGTGTCCCCTGCAAGAAACAAAAAGGATGCTGGCACTGCGCAAACCCGGCAGAATAGAAGTGGGTCTGCCACTTCTACTACAGGTGGAAGTGGATCTGCCACCTGCCATGCTCTCTCTCTCCAACTGTCCCCTACATTGCCCCCTCCCCCTTCTCACCAACCTCCAGAGTTGTGAGCCAGTCTCCTCCTCCTTGCCTTTCTTGCAGAACTGGCTAGCCTTAAAGTAGGCCTATGGACAAACACATGAAAAAGTTAGACAGTCAGGATATGAGGGGTGGCAGAAGAGCACTTGGTAGACAGACCAACGCCAAGGATAAGAATCCCCGTATTATTGGTATCTGTCTTTCAACATCCGGGGTTTTGCTGGTGGAATATTCTCGTTTTATTTGGGCCGTGCTTCAAGGTTTCAGAGATAACAACTCCTTCTCTTGACGTCATACTCTTCCCATTACTCCCTTCTCCAATTCTGAGGATTCACCACTAGGTGCGCCACATCCCCTTGCTCTGCGCAGCATAAAATGGGGGAAGGGCGCCGCATATTCTAGAAAACAGGTTGTGAATTGGTACTTGTCAGTATGTCTCCCTCATCACCCCCACTTCCAAAGCCCATCCTTTCATGTCCCCAGTTTAGGACAGTGGGGGAGGTAGGTGGGGATGGAAGATGGGGGAAGCGCCATTAGAGAGGGGAAGATTATGAGGTGCTCCTGGATGCTGGACCTGCTCTGGTCACAGTCCCCTACCCCGATTTGGGTCCCCAGTCAGTGTTTAGCGCCCAACCCCTATCCCCACACACCTCCAGAAATCCAGGCAATACTTGTGCTCTTCCTTTATCTCAAGCCTCTCCTCTACAGATGCTCACTGTGTCCTGTCAGAAGACGCCAGACCTACCGCGCAGACAGAAGACTTTGACATCAACCTGGAGCCTGTGGGAAGGGAAGGCACCCAGGACATGGAGCCTCACAAGCCCCTTTTGGGAATCGGGGCCCGGAGTAGCAAACGCGGCCCACCTCCCGCGGACTGGGTACAGAGCCGGGACGCCGACCCCCGCTGGCTTCCCCGGACGCCCCCCACAACGGCTCCTGCTCCGCCATTTCTCCTGCAGGAGCCTCCCCCACAGCCCTCTCCGGGCACAGACACGGTCGAGGGCGGGGCGCGGGCGCCTGCAAAGCTGGCTGGGAAGCGGTCAGCGCGGTTCTCCTCCAAAGGATCTGACAGTGCCTCTAAAGCCAGCCCCTCAGCCCTTGGCCCGGCCCGGCCCGCTCTGGTCACCGCCTCCCCATCGCCAGGGGTCTCGCGCACTGCGCACCTCTCTCAAGCGCCTGGCTCCCACCGGATCGTCTCCTCGTTGCCAAGCTGTCAGGGTCCGCGGGGCAGGCTGCCTGCTGTTCCACCCTGTCGGACCACCCCCGCAACCCGGACCCCCACCTCAAGCACGCGCACTTGCCTTCAGAGGCCCAGGGCCCAGGTCGTCGGCCTCCCCCTCTTCTCCTCAGCTCTCCTCTGGCGGCTCCTCACTGGGAGCCACCGCTTTCCCCGCGATCCGAATGGCAAAGACGCGTCCCGCCCCCCACGCCTCTGCACCAAAGCAGGCAGGGGCTGCGCAGGATGCGGCAAGAACTGCTCGCCGCGAGGGTGTCGGGAAGGGGGGCGGAGGGATACGGCGCGAAAGTGCTCGACGCCCCCTCCCAGGCCCACCGTAGTTCCAACCCCGAGGTGGGCGGGGCCAGGATGAGCCTCAGCCTGCGTGTGCGGATTGGCACCAGGGTGCCTCAGGAGGCCCCCGCGGACCCTAACGTGGCGACCACTACCATATTTCTGGCGCTGCTATAATATATGGGATCGGCGGGCGGCTGGGGGCCCGGGCAGAGGACAGGATCGCGAGGTCTGGAAGAGCCGCGCTGGAGGGAACAGCGGATGGATACCAAACCGCCCAGTGATATGTCTGCACCCCCGCCCCAAGAGCCCCCTTCACAAGGACTGCTGGGTGTGTGCCCTCTGTCTCTCCCCAGTCCCGTCACCCTCCTTCTTGGACGCTAATGGGAAAGGGGGTGTCAGCACTGCAGTGTGGGAGGGGAGAGGCGATTTCAGGCAATACAGGCCTGGGGCTCTAGGGTGGTCGTCCTGTGCGTTTCTTTCCCAGCTTCGTGGAGCCACGCAGGGGAGGAGGGTACACCTGCTCTTAAGTGAACTCCGGGGCAGGGGGCTCCCATCAAGGCCTCAACACTGCCCCTCTTCTAAAAGAAGGTAGACCTAGACCTCTAACCCTAGGAAACCAACCACTGGTCTGCATCAGACTCATTTCTTTCTGCCACACCGCTCTTTCTCATTTCAAATGGTGCTCACGTTGGCATTGCACTGTCCCCACAGTTGCCCCCAAAAGAGGACCTCTCCCTGTCAGGACCCGCAGGAGGTCATAACAGTCCTCTCTCTTTGATGGCACCAGGTAGGGATGGTCCTGGCTCCTCTTCAGTTCCCTGTCAAGTCTTCTCTTGCCATGACATTTGGCAGTGTGGAAATGTGGCTGGTATTCGCACCAGCTTGGATCTCAGCCACCTGCCACAACTACCTGCTGTTTCAGCAGTCATTCTCAGGAGAGGATCCCACCATGCAACCCCCTCACCAAGACAAAGCAACCTGGCTCCTTTTGAATCGCCCCCACATCCGTCCTTTAATCTTGAGCCCCTCCTTTCCCTGCTTCCTGCATGGGACAGACAATGTGGTTAAATACGAAGTTGATGTTGTTACTGCTGTCCATTTGAAAACTCATTTAGATGCTACCCTCATTGTGTTTGGCAGGTAATGGTCGCCTAAAGATGTCCATGTCCTGTTCTCCAGAACATGTACTATTTTATATTACCTGGCAAAGGATCATTAAGATTGCTAATCAGCTGAATTTAATTTAAGATTATGCTGGATTATCTTGGCCAATGTAATTGCAAGGGTACTTTAGATGTGGAAGAGGGAGGCAGGGACTCAATATCAGATTGAAGCACCATGAGAAAGTCTACACTGGCCATTGTTGGCTTTGAAGACGGAAGGAAGCCAAGATCCAGGAAATACAGGCTGTCTCCAGAACCTGGAAAAGACAAACAGATTCTTCCCTAGAAATCCCAGAGGGATAGCTCCTCTGGCAACATCTTGATTTTAGTGTAATGAAACTCTTTGCAGATTTCCAGCCTCCAGGACTGTAAGATAACAATAAATTTGTATTATTTTAAGCCTTTCTATGTGTGGTAATTGGTTAAAGCAGCAGTATGAACCTAATACACTCACCATCCTGACGAAGTCTATTCCCCTTGACTTTCTTTACCCGTGGATCAGTCTCTGGGAAGATCTACTTTGGAGCTCATGCCTCACCACTACAAACATCAATTCCCTCTTCTTTGCTTCCTAAAGGAGAGTGATTTTTTTTTATGTCCCTTATAGGTAATCTTGGAGAAAGTTCCGTTTTGCTGAAACCACTGATACTTCCCAGGCATAGAAAAGGGAACCCTATTCTTCTTCTCCTCCTCCCCCTCCCTTCCTCCTCTCCTCCTCCTCCTCCCCCTCCTCCTCCTCCTCCTCCTCCTCCTTCTTCTTCTTTCTTCTTCTTCTTCCCCTTCTTCCCCTTCTTCTTCTTCTTCCTTTGTTGTTGTTTTTGAGAGGGAGTATCACTCTTGTTGCCCAGGTGCTGGGATTACAGGTGTGAGCCACTGTGCCTGGCCTGATACAACTTATTACTACACTATTATCTAAATTATAAACTCTTCACACTCTGCCAGTTGGTTCCAAAAGTTCCTTCATAGTCATTTTCTTTCCTGGCCCAGAATCAAATATGTGTGTACACACTGAATATGGTGTGTCTCTTTGGTTTACTTTAATTTGAAATAGTTTTTCAGTCTTTCTTTGCTGATTTTCCCCCAAGTTCTAGTTTATTTTATGTACACTCTCTTAGAAACCTTTACCTACAGTCCCAGACATGAAGAAATTCTTTTTTTTTTTTTTTTCTATAAGCTTTGTGGCTTAACTTCTATAGTTAAATCTATGATCTGTCTCAAATTTATTTTTTGTGTGTTGTGTGAGGCAGGAGTCAAGGTTCATTTTCTTCCATATATATACCCAGTAGTCCAAGCATCATTTGTTAAAAAGACTTTCCCCAGTTGGACTGCTTGGTTCCTTTGTAGAAAAATCTAAAAATTTTATAAGTGTTGGCCAATTCCTAGGCTATTCCATTGATCTATTTATTGACCCTTATGTCAGTGCTAAACATTCTTAATTTTTGTAGCTTCTTGGCAAGTATTGGAGTCACGTAAATACATCCTCCAACAGTGTTCTTCCTTTTCAATATTTATTGAGGAAGTTCCCTTATTTTATTTTTCTTCCTCCTTAGTTTTCTGACTTTTTTTTCCATAATGGATAGGTGCTAAAATTTGTCAAAAGTTTTTGTATCTATTGAAATGATCATATCAGTTTTCTTCTTCATTCTGGTAATTACCTTGATTTTCAAATGTTAAGCCAACCCATAATCGTGCAACAAATCCCATTGTTCATAATCTATATTTTTATATTTTATTATATATTTTTGGATTCAAGTATTTGATAGTCACTTGATGACTATTGTGGGTAGTGGGGCAATTCTGGACACCACAAATATAGAATATTTTCATCATCATAGAAAGTTCTATTGGACATCTCTACAGTGATCTATTTCTAAATAATTTCATATTATTCCTTCACATGTAAAATCCTTCATGAGTCATCAATATCTATAGGATATATGCGTTTTTGTCCAGCCTCAGTATACCTCTTGATCTCATTTTCTTATTATGTTCCCACACTTTCTTTCTTCTCTTGTGAATTTAGTTGCAGAATGCTTATGGTTTCATTGTGCTAGCTTTCAATGTCAATCCTCTCTGGAATGCTGTAACACTTCTCACTTTTATTGTACACACAGTATTTTGGTCTAGTCCTTTTTGGCTGTCATCAAGTCCTTTTTTTCTCTTACTCTCTTATTCCAATAGGGTAAGGAGTTAGCCAAAGTCTTGTTATAAAAAATGCACACACCATTTTCTAAGCAAAAGGCTTTCTGTGCGAGTGTAGTTTGACAATATAGAGTACAGTGAAGTTTTAGGCATAAACACATCGAAGCCTTCAGCAAGTTGAACTTTTGGATCTGAGATAGGTAATTTAAGAACAATGCTAAATCCTAGAATGTAGTTCTCCTTAGTGAAGGTGTGCTTGGCTGCTTGGAGAACAAACTGTTCAGAGGCCCCTCCTGACTTATCTATTTAAAACTCATGAGCTTCTGTTTCACAATGAGAGGTTCAATGGTCTTTGGGGGCACTTTTTAATTTCTCATGCGTGAAATACTAGTTTGTTGAGAGCATATAAGGGCAATTTTGAAGGATTTTCTATGTAGACAATAATGTCATTTGTGGGCCAGGTGCGGTGGTAATCACAGCACTTTGGGAGGTGGGAGGATCACTTGAGGCCAAGAAGTTCGAGACCAGCATGGCCAATATGGTGAAACACCATCTCTACTAAAAATACAGAGCTCAAAATAATAATAATAATGTCATTTGTGAACAAAGGTAAGTTTATTTCTTCCTTCCACATCTGTGTACCTTTTGAGTTTATTGTTTTACTGCATTAGCTAGGACTTCCAGTACAATGTTGAATAGGATTAGTGAGAAGGGACATCTTTGGTTTGTTCCTGATCTTTGCAGGGAAGCATCTAGTTTCTTACCCTTATGATGTTAGCTGTAAAGTTTTTGTAGATGTTCTTTATTAAGTATAAAGAGATCTCTCTCTCTTAGTCAGTTCAGGTTGCTATAACAAAATGCCATATACTGAGTGGCTTAAATAATAGACATTCATTTCTCACAGCCGTGAAGGCTAGGAAGTCTAAGATGAAGGTGCCAGCAGATTTGGTTGCTGGTGAGGTCTCACTTCCTAGCTTGTTTTCCTAGCTTTTGTTTTCATTGAGTTTTTCCATTGATTTCCTATTCATTCATTCATTCATTCACCTTCTCATTGTGTTCTCACATGGTTATTCCTCAGTGTGTGCATGTGGTGGGGGGGATGGGCAGAGAGAGAGAGAGAGATCAAGCTCTCTGGTGTCTCTTTATAAGAGCACTGATCCCATTTTGAGAGTTCCATCTTCATCAGATAATCTAAACCTGATTAACTGCAAAAGGTCCCACCTCCATATGCCATCACATTGGTTGTTGGAACTTCAATATACACATTTGGTGTGGGACATACACATTTAGCCCATAACACCTCTATCCCTAGTTTTCTGAGAGTTTCTCTTTTTAAAATAATTAATGGGTGTTAGATTTTGCCAAATACTTTTGCTGCTCTATTGATGTAATAATGTCCTTTTTCCTCTTTAGCCTTTTGATGTGATGGATTATATTAATTGATTTTTGAATGTTGAAACATTCTTGCATACCTGGAAATAAATTCTACTAGGTTGTGGCATATAATTCTTTTTATACATTGTTGGATTTGATGGGCTAATATTTGTTGAGAATTTTTACATTTATCTGTGTAAGGGATATTGGTCTGTTTTACTTTCTTGTAACTTTTTTACCTGGTCTTGGTATTAAGGTAATGCTGACCTCATAGCATTTTTTAAGAAAGTATTCCCTTGGGTTCTATTTTCTATGAGAGACTATATGGAATTGCTATAATTTCTTCCTTATGTGTTTGGTAGAATTCACCAGTGAACCCATCTGGGCCTGGTGCTTTCTCATTTGGAAGTGTATTATGCATTGATTCAGTTTCTTTTTTTTAAATTAAATTTTATTTTAAGTTCCAGGATACATGTGCAGGATGTGCAGGTTTTTTACATAGGTAAACTTGTGCCATGGTGGTTTGCCGCATCTATCAACCCATCACCTATGTATTAAACCCCACATGCATTAGCTATTTATCCTGATGCTCTCCCTCTCCCCACCCCCTTCAACAGGCCCCAGTGTGTGTTGTTCTCCTTTCTGGGTCGATGTGTTCTCACTGTTCAGCTCCCACTTATAAGTGAGAACATGCAGCGTCTGGTTTTCTGTTCCTGTGTTAGTTTACTGACGATAATGGCTTCCACCTCCATGCATGTCCATGCAAAGGACATGATCTCATTCCTTTTTATGGCTGCATAGTATTCCATGGTGTATATGTACCACATTTTCTTTATCCAGTTTATCACTGATGGGTTTTTGGGTTGATTCCATGTCTTTACTATGATACCATTTCTTTAATGGTTATAGGCTTAGGCAGATTATCTATTTCTCCCTGGGTTTGTTTTGGTAGATTGTTTTTCAAGGCATAGTTCCATTCCAGCTAGGCTATCAAAGTTTTGGATAAAGTTGTTCATAATATTCTTTTATTATCTTTTTAATGTCAACAGGAGAGTAGTGATAGGCCTTCCTTTATTTCTGATATTAACAATTTTTGCCTTGTCTCTTTTTTTCTTAGTCTGGCTAGAGACTTATAAATGTTTTTAATCTTTTCAAAGAATCAGCTTTTGTTTTCATTGAGTTTTTCCATTGATTTCCTATTTTCAATATCATTGATTTCTGCCTAGATTTTATATTTTATTTTGATTACTTTGAATTTAATTTCCTCTTCTTTGTATAGTTTCCTAAGATAGAAGCTTAGATTACTGATTATAGATCTTTCTTCTTTTCTAATATATTCATTACATGCTATAAACTTCTTTTCACGCACTGTGTTGCTACATCCCACAACTTTGATAAGTTGTATTTTTGTAATTTTTTTTAGGTTATTAAAAAATTTCCCTTGAGCGAAGTACTTTTATAACAGGGTATTTCTAATTCATTCCTCCAATCCTTTATACCATTGTTGTCATTCATTACACTAATCTGTAAGTTGTAATGATCACATACATTGTTGCTAACATGATTATTTTGGACAAACTGTTTTGTGTTAAATCAATTAATAAGAAAAATGCAAGATTTAATTTTACCCTCATTTATTCCTTGTCTAACATGCTTCCTTTCTTTACGTAAATCTGAATTTCTGACCTGCATAATTTTCCTTCTCTCTGAAGATTGTCTACTGATATCTTTACAAGCCAGGTCTATTGGGAACAAATTTTCTCAATTTTTATTTGTCTGAGAATATCCAGAATGTCTTCTTTAGATGAGAAGGGTAATTTCATAGAATTCTGTGTTGTTGTTCTTTTCCTTCAACACTTTAAATATGTTACTCCACTCTCTTCTTGCTTCTGTGGTTTCTGAAAAAAATCTGAATGCAATTTTTATCCCTGCTTCTTTGTAGGTAATTGTTTTCTCTGGCTTTTAAAATATCTTCTAGTTGTCTTTGATTTTCTGCAGATTGAATATAATATAACTACTGTAGATGTTCTGATTTTTATCCTGCTCCATGTTCTCTGAGTTTCCTAGATCTGTGGATTGGTATATTCTGAATTCTGAAAAATTCTTAGCCATTATGACATCAAATATCTCTGTTCCTTTCTCTCTTTTCTTTCTGTTATTCCTATTACATGTAAGTTACATGTTTTGTAATTGTCCCACAGTTCTTGTTCCATCTTTCTCCTGTTTTATCTCTTTGCATTCTGTTTTGGAAGTTTCAATTGGCATTTCTTCAAGCTCACTGATTCTACTCCCAGCCATGTCCAGTTTATTGAGGAATCCATGAAAGGCACTCTTCATTTCTCTTTCTTTATTTCTGGCAATTTCCTTTTGTTTCTTTCTTAGACTTTCAATTTCTGTGCTTACAGTAACCATCTGTTCTTGCATGTTGTCTGCATTTTCCATTAGGGCACTTAGCATATTAATCATAGTTGTTTTAAATTCCTACTCAGATAATTCCAAAGTCTCTGCCATATCCCAAACTAATTCTGATGCTTACTCTAGCTCTTGATTCCTTGGTATTTTTCTGTTAATACTTGTATTTTCTTGTTGAAAGATCAATATGATGTATTGGGTAGAAGAAAATGAGGTAAGTAGGCCTTTAGTCTGGCTAGTAGTTGGGCTGTGTTTATTGTTTGCTATAGCTTAATTTTCTTCTGATGTCCTTGCTTTAGTATCCCCTGCTGTCTTTGGGTTTCTCTAGAGACTTCTTAAATACGGTCTCATAAGTACAGTTTCTTATCTCTTAATATCCTGCTATAATACAGTAGCCTTACTGATGTAGTAGAAATGCAGGTGGGCAGCGGGGGGAGGAGAAGTATTTCCAGGTCCTATTATTAGGTTTCAGTGTTTTTGTGAGCTTTTGCCCATTTTGTGACATTCACAAGTGCTTCTCATTTTTTTTTTTTTTTTTTTTTTTTAACCTTAAGTGAGACAGGAAGTGTAGAAGGGGCTAGAATTTGATATTTTCCTTTGGCCTGTGACCTTATAAGTGTTTCTTAACTTTCTTCCTCTGAAAGTGAGACAAGAATGCTAGGTGGAGTTGGAATTGGTGAAATGCCTGAGCCCAGGTGGGAGAAGGCTCCAGTAGTTTGTCTCTCTTAAGAGTAGTCAGTTGTATGGAGAATGCTCTGGGTGTAGTTAAAAATGGTTGTATTTCCTCTCCCTCTGCCAGATTCACAAGGGGATAATTCTTGGTTCTTCACCATAAAAACTGAGTGAGTTTCCTGAAGGTTAAATCCATAAAAACCCCCTATAAGACTATGACTCCCAGAATTTCTCACTCTCCTGCTGCTCCACAGTCAGTGTCAAGCAGTTCATCAACTTAACATTTAAGTGTCCCTACCAGTTTATGGCTCCAGTAAATTCTATTCCATGTAAGCCAATTTCAGCTTTGACTCTGAATGTACTGTTTCTCCAAATTTTATGGTATTGGTTCGGCTTATGACCTTAGTTCTCTGATAGGTCCAAAAAACAAAAAACAAAAAAAAAACGGCCATTTGTTTTCAGTTTATTCAGGTTTTTCTTATTTAAATTTGGGCGTGATGACTTCTAAGCTCTTTATATATTGCAGCTGACACTAAAATTTTTGACTTTTTATCTATGCTACTTAAAGAAGTCTTGACAGCTATTTTTCACAAGTCTCTCAAGGCCATTTAAACTCTATTCCTCTTCGATGTTCAGGTCCTTGAATTGATCACTGGATAAGTGTTTCTGTGCCACTACAGAGAAAGTGACAGAAGGTGATTGTAATTTTTTAAATACAACTAAGAGTTCTTTAACAGAGATTGTTTGAGCCAGGAATTCTACTTCTAGAATTTTTCCCTAAGGAAATACCTTAAGGATGTGCAAATCAATTTAGCTACAAGAATATTAATCCTGTGCTATTCCTTCATCTATGGGCTAACTTTAGAAAACAAAAAACACCTTGGAGAGAGTGCACTCAAAGTGTAGATAAAACAGAAAAACAGAATTGATCCAAGCATCAGCAAACACAGCACCTATATAATCTTCAGATTTTCAATATCTTTTCTCAATATCCTAGAATTCACCCAGGCAATCTTACCGGGTGAAACAGGGCAAGAACTATAACTGGGCTGACACAAATAAAAAATACACAAGTGAAATGTATCATTTAGTACTAGAAATTTCCCACAGAGACATTCCTTACAGAATTGTTTATAATAGGAAAAAATAGATATAACCTAAATATATGAGTATAGGGGATTTGTTAATTTATGACAAACTCATGAGATGCAATGGATGTGTTAATTAGCTTGATTTAGTCACTCCACAACGTATCTATATATCAAAACATCATGTTGGACATCATACATACGTACAATTTTCATTTCTCAATGAAAAAAAGAATTTTTTAAAAAATGAAACTGTTTCAGAGACACCTTGTCAGCAGTGGGAATTATCCAACTTTTATTTTTGTTCTTATGAAAGGTAAAAAATGGAATACTATTATTTTAATGTGTTCTACAATTGTGAGGGAGTCTATCAATAATGATGTGCTACATTACATAGCCGTAACAGATGACCCCCAAATCTGGGCAATTTAAAATAACCAAAATACCCAGAACTTTGGGAGGCTGAGGTAGCCAAATAGCTTGAGGCCAGGAGTTTGAGACCAGCCTGGCCAAAATGGCTAAACCCCGTCTCTACTAAAAATACAAAAATTTGCCAGGAATGGTGGTACACACATATAATCCCAGCTACTCGAGTGGCTGAGGCAAGAGAATCACTTGAACTCAGGATGTAGAGGTTGCAGTGAACCAAGATCGTGCCACTGGACAACAGAGTGAGACTCTGTCTCAAAAAAAAATCACAAAAACATATTTGTTGTTCATATTACATGTCTAACACCTCTGTTGGGAGCTTTACTCATGAGGATTAAATGGAACAGTTATGATCTGAAACACTGCTGGTTACCATTACATAGGAAGAGACTGATCACGACAAATCTCACAGCGGCTCTTAAAAGTTTCCTCCCAGAACTGACAAAAATCTTTTTGAATATTGCATTGACCAAAGCGAGTTACATGGCCGTTGTTGTGTTCAAAAGGTGTGGGGAAGTGCAAGGCTAAGTGTCTGAAAATTGGACTGCAGGAAATCTTGGTTAGCAACAATAATAATTAACAAAAGTCTCAAATCTATTTGCTGAGTACTACAGACCTTTTTTCTTTCCTGTGAACTAATTATTTACTTACTCAGCTTTCCACTGGGATATTCACTCCATCGATTTATAGTATGCTTTTGTTAACTCACAAAATGAGCCTGTAGATTGCCATATCTGCTGTAACTAGTGTTTCCAGTATATGCTGTTTTTTGACTTGTTTATAATATTTTATTATTATTATTATTATTATATATTTAGTTTTTTGAGATGGAGTCTTGCTCTGCTGCCCAGGCTGGAGTGCAGTGGCACGATCTCGGCTCACTGCAAGTTCTGCCTCCTGGGTTCACATCATTCTCCTGCCTCAGCCTCCCGAGTAGCTAGGACTACAGGCGTCTGCCACCACACCCAGCTAATTTTTTGTATTTTTTAGTAGAGACAGGGTTTCACTGTGTTAGCCAGGATGGTGTCGATCTCCTGACCTCATGATCCGCCAGCCTCGGCCTCCCAAAGTGCTGGGATTACAAGCGTGAGCCACCGCACCCGGCCTGTTTATAATATTTTAAAACAGCTTTATTAAAATACAATTCATATACAATTCACCAATTGAAAATGTACAATTCAAATACTTTAATACACTTGAGTTGTGCATTTATCACCAAAATCAATTTTGTAACATTTTTAAGCCCAAGAAGATACTCTCTGTCCCTGAGTTGTCAGATTGCATTGCCCTAACCCCCAAACCAGAGGCAACAATTCATTTTTCTGTCTCTATAAATTTGTCTATTTTGGATTTTTCATATAAATGGAATCATTTAGTATGTAGTTGTTATTTGTATTATTATCATTATTTTTTCTAATTTGGTCTTGAGGTCTCTGTCTGGAGAGTGGCTATAAATTCTAGCCCTGTGCTGAATGGGGCTCTAAGGGAGGTGGTCTTCAATGTTTACAGTGTGCTTTTCATGGGATACTTCATCCTGGCAGACAGCTTAATGCCTAAGTGTCCAACCTGTGACCAGGTGTCCCTCTCACTGAAAACTTGTTTGTACTGGCAGATACCCTTGTGGCTCTTGTTTGACCTGTGTCCAGTTTATCCCTGCTAAGATAGTCACTTGCAAGGAGAGCCCTGACCAGGATAGTTAGGTTTGGTTGTGTAAGTCAAATGAGGCACAGAGAAGACAGCACAACAAAACATATGAAATACAAAATATTTTTATCACTCAGATCTACAAGAGAAGAGGGTTGCCCACAAGGGCTGATGAGAAGTCTGAAGACAGCAGGATGCACAACCAGTGGGTGTTGAGTGGGACAGACTTGTAGGCTGGGCCTTTATTGTGACCAAAAGCATTACCCAAATATGTTTCCTATGAGGAGTTCAAACTGGCGAGTTTGAAGCAGGCAGGGATGAGAGGTGATCACTGTGGCATATTTGCATTGTCCATGTTGGGTGTGAGGGTCAGTGGGGCAAGTTAAGTAGGTTATATCTCTCCGTCCCAGAGGGTGGTGGATATCTGGTTGTGTAAGGCAGATATATGGATTGATCACATTGAGAAAGTATGAGGAAGTGGAGAATTAGGTGATTAGGCCCTGCCTCTGGTATGAGAAAGTTAGAAAGTTAACTCTATATCTAGGGTGGATGCCGGAGCAACATGAAATTATAGGAATTGACTACAATGGTTCTTTGTGATTTCTTTCACTTAGCATAAGGCTCTTCCCTGTTGTAGCATTTATTAGTACTTTATTGCTTCTTACTGTGGAAAATTATTCTATTGTATGAATATACCACATTTTATTTATCTATTTACAGTTGATGGAAACTGGGGTTGTTGCTATGTATTGTCTATTATGAATAATGTTGCTATGAACATATGTGTATAACATTTTATGAGGACATATGTTTTCATTTCTCTTGGATATATGTCTAGGAGTGAAACTGCTAGAATATAAGGTCATTTTTTGAAAAACTGCCAGACTGCTTTCCAAAACAACTGCACAATTTTACATTCCCACCAGCAGTGTATGAGGATTCTCATATTGCCATATCCTTACCAACACATTTTATTACCTGTCTTTTAATTATTTTCATCCTAATGGGTATGGAAATGTTTGGGGGTTTTGATTTGCATTTCAGTGATAGCTCATGATGTTGAGCATCGTTTCATGTGCTTACTTGCAATTTTTATATTTTCTTTGGAGAAATATTTATCCAGATCTTTTGACCATTTTTATATTGGGTTATCTTTTTATTTTTGAGTTGAAATAGGTTTTATTCATTCTAGATTGAAGTTCCTTGCTAAGTATATGATTTGAAATCTTGTCTCCCATTCTCTGGGTTGGGTTTTCACTTATGTCCTTTGAAGCACAAAAGTTTTTAATTTCAATGATGTACAGTTTGCCTATTTTTCCCTTTGTTCTTTGTGCTTTGGTGTCGTATGTGAGACACCAAATGTTACAAAGGTCCATAGTCACAAAGATTTATACCATGTGTTTTCTTCTAAGGGTTTTATAGATTTAGCTCTTACATTTAGGTTTTTGAACAATTTCTAGTTCATTTTTATATACGGTGTGAGGCAAGGATTAAAAGTCATTATTTTGCAGGTGCCTGTCCAATTGTCCCAACACCATTTGTTGAAAAGACAATTCTGACCCTATTGTATGGCTCTCATGCTCTTGTCAAACTCAATACATGTGAGGATTTATTTCTGGACTCTCAATACTTTTTCATTCATATTTATGTTTACCCTTATGTCAGTACCACATAGTCTGGATTACTGTAGTTTCATAGTAAGCATTGAAATCAAATAGTGTGAGTCCTCCAACTTTGTTCTTTTATTATTTTGGATACTGTGGATCACTTGCATATAAATTTTGAGAGCAGCTTCTGAATTTCTATAAAAAGGTAGCTAAATTTGGTAAGGATTATATTGAATCTATAGATCAATTTAGCTGGTATCAATATTTTAATAATATTAAGTCTCACAATCCATAAACATGGGATGTCTTTCCATTTATTTAGGTCTTCAATTCTTTTCAACAATTTTTAGAGTTTTCAGTGAACAAATATTACACTTTTTTGGTAAAACTCCTTAGTTTTAAAAATTATTTTGATGCACTTGCAGTTATAAAAATGTCATTTTTTTGATCATTACTACTGTATAGAAATACAATATGTTTTTGCATATTGATATTTTATCATGCAACTCTACTGAAGTTCATTAAACAGGTTTTAGTGGATCTCCTAGGATTTTCTATATGTAAGATTAATTCATCTGCAAATGTTTATATTATGAATCATGTTAACATTATCAGTTAACTTTATCAATTTTTATGTCCCGCTTATTTCTATCTAACCTAGAATATAAATAGGTTAGATAGAAGCATTAGTTATTAATAAAACATAAATAAAAACCACAATGAGATACCACTTCACACCTAATAGGATGCTAGAATATAAATTTATTTAATTTATAAATATAAAATATATAATATACATAAATTTATTTTATATAAATATATAAAATAAAATGCAAAATATAAATTAATTTATATATAAGATTTTTTTTAAGTCTCTAATATATTCTCTTAGTACTTTTATGATTTTGAGATTTGTGTTTAAATCTTTGAACCAATTGGAGTTAGTGAGGATGTGGAGAAATTGGAACCCTTGTGCATTGCTGACAACAATGTAAAATCAAGAAAGGATTCCAGCAAAGGGGGTGGGGAAAATCATGACCTGGGTGGTCTCTCTTCTCAATTGTCGAGTTTAACATAGGTACTCTGGTTGATATACTGCTGTTAAATTGGAGTGTTTGTGAGAGGGGGAGGGCCTGAAGCTTCCTAGTCTGCCGTCTTGCTAATGTCATTCCACTGTTGAGGTTTTGTATCTTCTTTAGTCAGCTCCATCTCCTTTTCTGTTATTGTCACAAATTATAACTTTATACATTGCATGTCCAAAACATACATTAAATATTGATTTTTATGCATTTGTCTTTCAGGTCATACAAAAAATAAAAAAGTGGAGCTACAATCCAAAATTCTAACAGTACTGGCTTTTGTCATTACTTACATATTTATATTTGCTAGAGATCTTTATCTCTTCATATAGCTGTGAGTTATTGTCTAGTTTCTTTTTGTTTAAATCTACATGGCTCTCTTTAGAATTTCTTGCTTGGCATATCTAGTGAAAATGAACTCCCTCAGATTTTGTTTATCTGAGAATGTCTTAATTTATCCCCATTAAAAAATATTTTTTGGTGAACATGGAATTCTCAGTTGACTCTTCCCCCAGCACTTTGATGATATAAACCTGACACATTCTGGCCTCCAGGTTTCTGATACCAAATCGGCTGACAGTCTTAATCACTTGTATATGATCAGTCACTGCTGACAGGTCTTAATCACTTGTATATGATCAGTCACTGCTCTCTTTCTGCTTTTAAGATTCACTCTTTGTCTTTCAATAATTTTATTATAATGTGTTTTAGCATATGTCACTTTGTTTTGTCCTGTTTGTAGTTCATTGAGCTTCTTGGATTTTTACATTCATGTGTTTTATCAAATTTGGAAAGTTGTTAGCCATTATTACTTTTTGAATGATCTCTCTGCCCCTTTCTCTCTGTCTTCTCTTCCTAATATTCCCATAACATGTAAGTTGGCCTGTTGTTCTACTGGATCATGTCCCACAGGTCCCGTAGGCTCTGTTCACTTTTCTTCATTTTTTTCCCTTTCTGTTCCTCAGACTCAATAATTTAAAAGGTTCTATCTTCTAGCTCTATGAATCTTTATTCCACTTGCTGAAATCAGCTTTTGCCCTAATTTTGAGTTATTGTACCTTTCAACTCCAGAATTTCCTTTGGGTTCTTTATTCATAATTTCTGTATCTTTATTGGTACTGCCATTTTGTACATACACAATTTTCCTGTCTTTTTTCATGTCTACCTTTAGCTCTTTGAGCATATTTAAGACCATTGTTTTAACATCTCTGTCTAGTAAGTCTGGCATCTGTGCTTTCTCAGGCCTGTTTTTTTGTTTATTTATTATTTTGTTTCTTTTAATAGGCTATACTTTTATGTTTCTTTTCATGCCTTGTGGCCTTTTGTTAAAGAGTGCACATTTGAATCTTATAATGTGGTAACTCTGGAAATCGAATTGTGTATCCCTTTCCCTAAGGTTTTCTGGGGTTTTAAAAATTGTTGTAACATGTCTCTATGCCAGAAATCAGCATGGGCTAGAAGCTTAAGGTCTTCTCAGGTCTTTTCTGGGACCGTATCTTTCCTTGGGTATACATAGTGCCTTTCTAAATTACCCTGTATATGCAGTTGTTTTTGAATGTCCAAAAAAAAAAAAAAAATGATGATGAGGCTCCCTTACATCCTCTGGAAGCTACTTGAGCTGGTGAGGGGTAAAACAATGGTTGCCAGGTTTATTTACCTGCACATCAGTAATCAGAAGCAGTTATCCATAACAGAACACAAACCGCTGATATTTGGAGGACAATACTCTTATTATGCACTGTAGCTCCAACAAGCCATGCCAGAGACACAGGTTGCAGTCCCTACACTGACACGGGGCTTGGAAGGGGGCTGGAGTAAGAGTAGCTCCCTATTGCACTGACGGCTAAAAAGGACTGATAATAACTAGAATTTACCAGCAAAGTTTTCCCCTTGGAAGCTAAAAGAGTTCAAGTAGAATCAAGATTTCCAAAACAGTCATGTCAGACAATTTCTGGTTTCTAGAAGTACAATTGTTGTCTATGTGGAGAGATGAATTCCTAACACTTCCTACTCCGCCATTTTCCCTGTCATCACTCTCCAAATACCATTTTTTGAACAATCCATCTTTTGCCCACAGTTATGCCATCTTTATAATATATTAAATATCTCTCTCTATTTTGGTGAGTTAATGTATTCTAGTCTGTTTCATTGTTCTATTTTTAATTCACCACCAAGTTAATTACTGTAGCTTCATGATAAATAGTTACATATTTAAAGTCTGATGTCATATTTTGATCTCTTTAAGGTAGTGTTACACTGGAAGAAGAATGAAACAATAAAAGACAGTAGTGAAATCCATGATCCCTTCTAATTTTCATGGTCACTACCAAATTATGTCTGTGCATTTTATCACTTTAACCCAGTGTCTAGCATGGTGCTGATCACATAATTTCTACTCAGTAGGAAGATAAAGATTCCTGGGCTTTATCTTTCAAATAGCAGCTCTTCATGCATGAAGTGGTTTTATTTCAATCTCATTTTTTTCATTTTTTAAAAAATTATAAACATTTTAGACCATACATAAAATGGAAAGAATAACACCTATATACCCACCTGGATTCATTTGTTACTATTTTGAGATATATATATCTATATCTGTATCTTGCTATTCATCATTTTTATATTTTTTGTCTAAACACTTCAAAGTAAATTACATGTAAGCTCTAAATAATTTGTTTTGCATCTTCAAAATATAATAGTCCCTGAAATAACTAAATATCATTATAACCCCCTTAATAAGTTTAACTATAATTCCTTACATTTGAAATACACTCCATATTTAAATTTTTCAAATTGCTCCAAAATGTGGCTCATAGCTCCTTTACAAACAATGTTCCAATCACGGATAACACATTCTATTAGCTATTAGATATTGATATATTTCTTTTTTTAGCTGCCTGGATGACTAGGAAGTTATTGATATATTTCTTAACTCTTTTCTTTTTTTTCCTTTTTTTGTGGAGAACGGGGTCTCGCTATATTACCCAGGCAGGTCTCGAACTCCTGGGCTCAAGCTATCCTCCCGCCTCTGCCTCCCTGAGAGATGGGATTACAGGCGTGAGCCACCGCGCCCGGCGTAACTCTTAATCTACAACAGTTATTCCCTTCAACTTTTTTTTGTGACACTGACTTTTTTAAGTTACCACGTGGATTGTTTTGTATAATGTCCCATACTCAGGATTTGTCTGATTGAATATTTATAATTTGTTTCACCTGTTACTCCTTGCTGTATATTTCCTATTACCTAAGAGTTAGCTTTGAAGGCTAGATTCATGTTAACCATTTTCCCTCTCTTCTTCTCTGGAGGTAGGATTCTAGATTGACAGGTTTGTTTCTTTTATATTGAGTACTTAATTTGGTTGTTTTCTGGTTTTCACTACTACTATTGATTATCAGCTGCATGTAAAATTGGTATTACTTTGAAGGCAATTTATTTTTCTCTAACTCCTATTAATATCCTGTGTATGACTTTACTGTACACAATTTTACTATGATGTGTTAAGGGTACGTATCTTTTTATTAAGTTGCTTGAGATTCACTGGGGTTTTTGAATATGTGGTTCTTTCATCAGTTCTAAAAATCCTCAACTGTTGTCTTTTCAAATGGTGCCTCTGCCTCATGCTCTCTTTCCCTTCTACTTGAAATATTTTGTATCTTAATGCTAATGCTAACTGCAGAAAAAATTTCAATTCTAAATTCCACTTAAACTCCTCTTTATTTGATTTTAATATTCTTTATGTTTCCCATTTCAATTAGTATATCATTTTTCTTTGCATAATGTTTATTTATATTTACTTTTCTAATATATTTGGAATTTTTGTTGGTACTTTGTTAATAATTTTAATGCTTTTTCACTTAGGAGCCTATTACAATATTTTATATTACATGTTATAAAAATTCCAAAATATGAGGTTCCTGGGAATTTTGATTCTTCAGGAACTTGTTCTTATAATTTAATTTACTCTAGTGTGTTTTGTGATTTTTAACTATGAGGTACTTATTTTCCTTTAAATTTCAACTGTAGGAATTCTTTATGTCCTAAGGGGAAGCTAGGTAATTCCAGGGATTTGCTTGTTTCAGTAATGTACCTAGGCTCACTACTTGTTTGGGACCTCAAAATTATCTATTTAATATTCATTTGACCAGTCAATTAATGTGAAATAGAACTTCATCTCTGTGTGTGGGTAGGCTTATGTTTAAAATTTCTCAAGTGAGTGACATCATTGAAAACGGCAGAGGAGGAAACTCCAAAACTGCATTCATCCATTAAAGAAAAAATGGTCAGAATCAAATATTTTGGCAGATAAACTATAATTTAAGAATTATAACAATAAAGGGAACATTTAATTTTAAAAAGGTACTAAATTTCAGTGAGAGAGCATTATGGCATTTTAACTTATTGTCTACCATCCTACACTACCTAGCTGGTAGGCAGCTATAGGAGCAGCTGCTTGTGTTCCTGGTATGGCTTGCTAGGAACCAGAGAGGCAATTTGGACGTTGTTCTCCATAAATGTGGTTTTGTGTTTTGATCTGTCTGAAAGCTCCCAGAGGGGTTAGCTCAGAGTTGTGGTGTTTTTTTTGGTTTGTTTTTTGTTTGTTTGTTTGTTTTGTTTTTTCTTGCCAGCCTTTTAACTTTTATTGAAAGCATTTAAAGGCAAACATACAGGCTGCAGCCTCCTAGGACAAGAAATAATAGAAAGAACAAGGCACAGACAGACCAAAAATCCTGGGGTAAAATGCTAGTGAAGGAGATGATATGTGGGGAGTAAGGGCTTTTAAAAGCCCCTGTATATAAAAAGGAAACAGAAAGCTATGCGAGAGATACATGCTCAGAAAACACTGGAGAAAACCCGAAGATTTCACTTCTACCTGACCTTTACTTTAGGCTCTAGCAAGCAGGAAGTGAAGTTCTATGCAGAGATGTAAATGGCCAAGCCGAAAGAGTGCACCAATACAGAGCCAATCTACAAAGATTGTAAGATAACTAAAAACATTTTTTTAACTTTAGATATTTTTAAAAATATGTTTAATCACTGACCACTGAGATAACAGAACAGAGATTTCAGGGACCAAAAATGACAAAGAATATAGTATTTAAAAATAGATCAGAAAAATCACTAAACAAACAAAAAATCACAACCTACAACAAATAGCAACAAAAAACCCCAAGGAGGAGAGATAACCTCATTTATAAAGTTACCACATTGTAATAATATAAAAATCCAGTTTTCAACAACAAAAAAAGAGGCACAAAAAAAGTAAGAAAGTGTGGTTCATTCACAGAAAGAAAAAAAATTATGGTTATAGTCCCTGAGTAAGCCTAGACATTTGCCACATTAAACGAAGACTTTATACTTTAAACAAACTGCCTTAAATATGCTCAAAGAGCTAAGGGAAACAATGAACAAAGAACGAAAGGAAGCCTGGAGAACTATTATCTCAACAAAGTGAGGATATCAAAAGAGATAGAAGTTGTAAAAGAGCACTACATAAAAATTCTGGATACAGAATTACAGCTGGATAGAAAGAATGAGTTCTGATATTTTGCAGATTTGTAGGGTAAATATGGGAGCAGAGATAAAAATCAATAGAGAATAGAAAAGAAATAGAGAGTTTGAATGAAACCAGAAGTTGCTTCCTCCAAAAGATTAAGAAAATTGTCAAATCTCTAGCAAGACTGTCAAAAAAAAAAAAAAAAGAAAGAAAGAAAGAAAGAAAAAGAAAGAAAGAAAGAGAATCAATTTACAGAAATTAGGAAGTAGAGAACACATCAGCACAATGCACAATTGCAGAATAGGAGGATCCAGCCCCTGCATCTCCATAGAAACATTGATCTTAACAAACAAGTTTATAATTTGATGTTTGTTCCTAAAAAGCTCATGTTGAAATTTGATGCCCAATCTTGGAGGTGGAGCCTAATGGGAAGTGTATGGGAGTAGATCTTTCATGAAAAGATTAACACCCTCCCTCAGGGAGGGGGTGAGTGAGTTCCTGTTCTACTAGATCCCAGGAGAGCTAGTTGTTAAAAAGAGCCTGGAACCTCCCTTTCTCTCTTACTTCCTCTCTCACCACGTGATCTCTATACACCCTGGTTCCCCTTCACGTCTTCCATGAGTAGAAGCAGTCTGAGACCATCACCAGAAGTAAACACTGGTGCTGTGCTTTTTGTACAGCCTGCAGAACCATGAGTCAAATAAATCTCTTTCCTTTATAAATAACTCAGCCTCAAGCATTTCTTTGTTGCAACATAAAATGGACTAGACAGATGAGAAAACATTTAGGAGAGCCCAGGAATCTGGCTGAAAGGTTGGAGCTCCCTGCTGTAGAAAAACAAAACAAAACAAAACAAAACAGAACAGAACAAAAAAAACAACCCAGGAATAGATGTATTTAAGGGGATAAGTAGGACAATTTCATATACCTATGTCACCCTCCACCACCCACCTGGCCAGGGTGGCAGAGCTCAGGGCCAAAAGAGACCTCCTCAGAAACTGACAGTGGATCCCATGAACTGGTTTGTGTATTCCACCACAAGTTCCACTCATGAACCTCATAGGATGTTTCACCTGTGGACCTCCCAACTAGCTGACATACACCCTTATTAGTCCACATGCTCCTTCCCCAAGAGCTGAGACCCTGCATTCACCCACAGATAGTGTGCGTAAGCCTCAATAGACAGCACACAGATACGACCAGCCACTGCAACTCTACTAGATTTGGAGAAAATGTTCAATCTTGACACTTCAAGGCACTGCCATAGAGAAAATAATCAGGCGGCTTTCAGCAGCTGGCATGACATTGTGAAATCAACAGAAGGTACACAATTCCAAGACTTCACCCTCACAGGGAACAAGAAGACTGGAGCAAATAGATCCATACAAAATATCTGAGAGATCCCCAAAATCTCGAATCAGACTCACTTGTGAAGATCTTTACTTTGAGGAGGTTACTGTTTCTTCAAATGTGGAGACAGAGACACAAGGCTTCAAGGAACATGAAGAATCAAGGACACATGAGACACCAAAGGAACAAAATAAAGCTCCAATGGTCAATGCCAAAGAAATGAAAATCAATGAACTTCTTGATGAGAATTCATAATAATTATCTTAGAAAAGTTCAGTGAGCTACAAGATAACACAGATAAACAGCTAAATGAAATTTTAAAAACACATGAACAGAACGAGAAATTTAACAAAGAGATAGAAGCTATAAAAAAGAACCAACCAAATTCTGGAGCTGAACAATAACTGAACTGAACACTTCAACAGATAGCTCAACAACATGCTTAATCATGCAGGAAAAAAGTCAGTAAACTTAAAGACAGATCGTTTAAAATTATCCAGTACACAGAATGAAAAGGAAAAAGAATGGAAAAGTGTGAAGAATGCTTACAGGACTATGGAAGACCACCAAGTGAACCAATAGATGCATTATGAAAGTCCGAGGAGCAGAAAAAGAGAAAGGGAGAGAAAGCATATTTAAATAAATGATGACAGAAAACTTCTCAAATCTGGAGAGAGAAATTAATATCGAAATCCACGAAGCCCAAAGAACTCAAAACAGATTGAACATAAAAAGGTATTCACCGAGACACATTATGAAAAGTCAATAACAAGGAGAATTTTGTAAGCACCAAGAGAAAAGCAACTCACCACATAAAGAGAATCCCCATAATATTACAAGGGATTTCTTAGAAGAAACCCTGCAGACCAGGAGAGAGTGGGATAATACATTCAAAGTGTTGAAAGGAAAAAAAACCAAAACACTACCAACTAAGAATGTTTTGTCCAGCAAGTTGTCCTTCAGAAATGAAAATAAATAAATAAATAAATAAATAAATAAATAAATAAATAAATAAA
>NW_022319477.1:0-7912 GCF_002776525.5 Piliocolobus tephrosceles
ACCTTACCCACACTTCTGTCTGACTTAGCTCCCAGTTGGGAGTTCCCACAACCCCCTCCTCAGGTTCAGTAATTTGCTATGAGGGCCCACTGAACTCAGGGAAACACTACTTCCTATTATTGGTTCATTATAAAGAATATAAATTAAAAGTCAGATGGGCCGGGCGCAGTGGCTCAAGCCTGTAATCCCAGCACTTTGGGAGGCCGAGACGGGAGGATCACGAGGTCAGGAGATCGAGACCATCCTGGCTAACACGGTGAAACCCCGTCTCTACTAAAAAATACAAAAAACTAGCCGGGCAAGGTGGCGGGAGCCTGTAGTCCCAGCTACCCGGGAGGCTGAGGCAGGAGAATGGCATAAACCCGGGAGGCTGAGCTTGCAGTGAGCTGAGATGCGGCCACTGCACTCCAGCCCGGGCCACAGAGCGAGACTCTGTCTCAAAAAAAAAAAAAAAAAAAAAAAAAGTCCGATGAAGAGGTACATTATGGCAAGGTCCAGAAGGGTCCCAAATGCAGAAGCTGCCATCCATGTGGATTTGGGGTACACCACCTTCCCAGAATATGAATGAGTTCACCAACCTGGAAAATCTCAGACAGTTAGGGTTTTTGTAGAGGTTTCATTACATAGATATGATCGATGAAATCACTGACCATTGGTGATTAGCTCAGTCTCCAGTCCCTATCCTCTCCTTGGAGGTCAAGGGGTGAGGCTGAAAGTTCCAACCCTCTAATCATGTCTTAGGTGGGGAGGGGGAACATGGACATCCGCCTTTTGCTCCAAGGCTCTAGGTGGCTGGGAATCCAAGGGAGGAATGAACCTCAATTTTCAGCTCTAGGGAAGAAAGGAGGAAACAGAGACTCAAGAGGAGGTAACCTAAATGCTTTGGGTTTTTCATGTAGGAATTTTCATTGGGATACTCTATGTTTCTCAACCTCCAAGTCAACTTCTGGATCTCAACCTCAGGCAGCAGCATCCTCAACCCCCAGGTCAGTTTCTGGATCTCAACCTCAGGCAGCAGCATCCTGAGGATCTGCCCTGGATATGAGGTCCTGAAAGGAGCCAGTCTCAAACTGTGCTCTCAACAGTGCCCTTTCATCTGATGACAAGGGTTGCTGCTCCATCTGATGCCCCCTCCTCCTAAAGTCCAGGGAAAGGGTCTTTCTGAGAACCACCTACAGAGACTGTCTTACAGATTCCCCTCTGTAGACCCTTTGCTCTCTTCCTTGTTTCAGTTTTATGGCCAATGCTTTAGACTTGGTAATTTGCACCTATTCTTGGTGACACCTCCTAGTTGGTGTTGAACTCTTTTGGTCATAGCTCAGGTCTATGAGATAACCACATGATACCAAATTCTTTTAGGACAATATATTAGAAAAAATAAATTATATTAGTCATATTAACCTCTATATTTTTTGCATTTTACAGATTTGAAGCCAACTCATAAATGTCTTCCACATTATTTTTTACAGCTGCATTGTGCTTTATTGTGTCACTACCATAATTTATTTACTCACTTTCCTATGAGTGGACATTTGTTTCTCATATTAAGCTATTACAAATAATACTGGAAGGAATAACCTTGTGAAAATATACAGTATTTGTGTATGTTTGGATGTATATCTTCACAGATTCCTAGGTCTGGTGCTGGTAGGTCAAATAGTAAGTGCATGTGTGTAGTTTTATTAGGTATTCTCAAATTTCCCTCCAAAGGGGTACTGTAAGTATTTACTGCCACCAGCAATATATGTGAGTATCTGTTTTACCGCAGCCATGTTAATCAGTTTCTTATTATTCTTTTGACATTTGTAGAGTATCTGATGACTTAACCTCTCTCATTCCTGATGTTACTAATTGTGTCTACTCCTCTCTCTTTTTAAAAATTTTTCTGCCTAGAGGGTTATCAATTTTATTGACCATCTCAATGAACTAGCATTTAGTCTTACTGATTTTCTTTATTGTTTTACTGTTTTCTATTTCCTTGATTTCTCCCTTTATATTTATTATTTCTTTTGTTTACTTGGTGTTTAAGTCACTCTACTTTTTCTGGTCACTTAAAGTAGAAACTGAGGCCATTGATTTGAGACCTTTCTTCTCTTCTAATATAGGTATTTTAGTACTGCAGATTCCCCTCTAATACTACTTTAGCTATATCTCACAATTTTGATGTGTTGCGTTTTCATTTTTCTTCAGTTTGAAATTACTTACTGATTTCTCTTTGAGTTTGTTCTTTGATCCAAGAGTTAGTTGTTCAGATGTATGCTGTGTAGTTCTCAAGTATTTGGGGATTTTCCAGTTATTGATGTCTAATTTAATTACATTGTAACCAGAGAATATACTTCGTGTAACTTGAATCCTTTTAATTTATTGAGACTTCATTTATGGTCCAGAATATGGTCTATGATATAGGATCATGTCATCTACAAACAGAGACAATTTGACTTCCTCTCCTCCTATTTGAATACCCTTTATTTCTTTCTCTTGACCAATTACCCTGACCAGAACTTCTAATACTATGTTAAATAGAAGGGGAGAGAGAGTGTATTCTTGTCTTGTGCTGGTTTTCAGGGAAATGCTCCCAGCTTTTGCCCATTCAGTATAATATTGGCTATGAGTTTGTCATAAATGGCTCTTCTTTCTTTTTTTTCCTTTTTTTTTTTTTTTTGAGATGGAGTCTTGTTCTGTCACCCAGGCTGGAGTGCAGTGGCACAGTCTCGGCTCGCTGCAACCTCTGCCTCCAGGGTTCCAGTGATTCTCTTGCCTCAGCCTCCCAAGTAGCTGGGACTACAGGCACCTGCCACTATGCCAGACCAATTTTTGTATTTTTAGTAGCAATGGAATTTTGCCATATTGGCCAGGCTGGTTTCGAACTCCTGACCCCTGGTGATCCACCTGCCTCAGCCTTCCAAAGTGCTGGGATTACAGGCATGAGCAACCACGCCCGGCCGTAAGTGGCTCTTATTATTTTGAGGTATATTCCTTCAGTACCTAGTCTGTTGAGAGTTTTTAACTCGAAGGGATGTTGAATTTTATCGGAGGCCTTTTCTGCATCTATTGAGATAATCTTGTGGTTTTTGTCATTGGTTCTGTTTATGTGATAAAATATGTTAATTTGATTTCATATGCTGAACCAGACTTGCATCCCAGGGATGAAGCCAACTTGATCGTGGTGGATAAGCTTTTTGATGTGCTGTTAGATTCTCTTTGCCAGTATTTTACTGAGGATTTTTGCATCGATGTTCATCAGGGATATTGGCCTGAAGTTTTTTTGTTTTTGTTGTATCTCTGCCAGGTTTTGGGTATCAGGATGATGCTGGCCTCATAAAGTGGGTTAGGGAGGAGTCCCTTCTTTTCAGTTGTTTGGAATAGTTTCAGAAGAAGTGGTCCCAGCTCCTCTTTGTACCTCTGGGTGAATTCAGTTGTAAATTTGTCAGGTCCTGGGCTTTTTTTGGTTGGTAGGCTATTTATTCCTGCCTCAGTTTCAGAACTTGTTATTGGTCTATTCAGGGATTCAACTTCTTCCTGGTTCAGTTTTGAGGGTCTATATGTCCAGGAATTTATCCATTTCTTCTAGATTTTCTACTTCATTTGGATAGAGGTGTTTATAGTATTCTCTGGTAGTTTTTTGTATTTCTGTGGGGTCATTGGTGATATCCTCTTTCATTTTTTATTGTGTCTATTTGGTTATTCTATATTTTCTTCTTTATTAGTCTAGCTAGTGGTCTATGTATTTTGTTATTATTGTTATTATTATTATTTTCAGAAAACCAGCTCCTGGATTCATGGACTTTTTGAAGGGTTTTTCATGTCTGTATCTCCTTCAGTTCAACTTTGATCTTGGTTATTTCTTGTCTTCTGCCAGCTCTGGGGTTTTTTTTGCTCTTGGTTCTCTAGTTCTTTTAGTTGTGTTGTTAGGGTGTTAATTTGAGATATTTGTAGCTTTTTGATGTGCGCGTTTAGTGCTATAAATTTCCCTTTTAACACTGCTTTTGCTGTGTCCCAGAGATTCTGGTACTTTGTCTTTTTGTTCTCATTAGTTTCAAAGAACTTCTTGATTTCTGCCTTAATTTCATTATTTACCCAGGAGTCATTCAGGAGCAGGTTGTTCAGCTTCCATGTAGTTGTGTGGTTTTGAGTGAGTTTCTTAATCTTGAGTTCTAATTTGATTGTACTGTGGTCTGAGAGACTGTTATGATTTCAGTTCTTTTGCATTTGCTGGGGAGTGTTTTATTTCCAATTATGTGATCGATTTTAGAGTAAGTGCTACGTGGTACCAAGAAAAATGTATATTCTGTTGTTTTTGCATGGAGTGCTCTGTAGATATATGTCAGGTCCACTTGATCCAGAGCTGAGTTCACGTCCTGAATATCCTTGTTAGTTTTCTGTCTTGACAGTCTGTCTAATATTGATAGTGGAGTGTTACGGTCTTCCACTGTTACTGTTTGGGGGTCTAAGTCTCTTTGTAGATCTCTAAGAACTTCTTTTTATGAATCTGGGTGCTCCTGTATTCGGTGCATATATATTTAGGATAGTTAGCTCTCCTTGTTGAATTGAACCTTTTACTATTGTGTAATGCCCTTCTTTGTCTTTTTTGATCTTTGTTGGTTTAAAGTCTGTTTTGTCAGAAGCTAGGATTGCAACCCTGCCTTCTTTCTGCTTTCATGAGCCTATGTGTATCTTTGCATGTGAGATGGGTCTTTTGATTACAGTACACTGATGGGTCTTGACTGTTTATCCACCTTGCCATTCTGTGTCTTTTAATTAAAAATACAGAATGCTTCATGAATTTGCGTGTTATCTTTCCACAGCGTCCATGCTAATGTTCTCTATATCGTTCCAATTTTAGTATATGTGCTGCCAAAGTGAGCACAATCATTTTTCATATTAATTTAAATGTGTAAAATTTAGTTATAAAGTTGGAGCATATGATCAATCCTGAATGATGCTACTCAAAGTGCTAATCTGAAGTTAAAAGAAAAGGAATCTATGCCAGAATTTATTTAAATTGACAACAAATTACACATTATTTTCATAGCAGGTTTTTTTGATGAAAGTAGCAGTGAGCACATTGACATTATGATGCAAGCTTCTTATGTCTTTGTGGAATGGTAATAAGCAGTTTGCCACAGGTGGTTGAACTGGTTTATTAGTTCTAGTAAGTTTCTTGTGGATCTTGGGATTTTCTATGTATAGCATCATGTCATTAATGATGAGAGAGAGTTTCACTTTTTCCTTTCCAATTTATATGCCTTTATTCTTTTGGCGTGCCTAATTATCTGGCTAGACTTCCAGTACCATGTTGAATTGATGTAGTAAAAGTGGGCATCCTTGTCTTGCTTTTGATTATAGGAGAAAGTCTTTCATCCTTAAATTTTTGTAAATGCCTTTTATCATGTGAAGGTAGTTCTCCTTTATTCCTGGTTTGGTGAGTGTTTTTATCATGGTAGGGAATTGGAATTTGTCAAAGGCCTTTTCTGTATCAATTTGTAAGAACGTGATGTTTTTCCTTCATTCTCTTAATGTGATGTATTATGTTGATTTTCATATATTGAACTAAATATGTATTCCTGAAATAAATTCCACTTGGTCATGGAGTATAATATTTTAATATGCTGTTAGATTCAGTTTGATAGTTGTTGATATTTTTGAGAATTTTTACATCTATATTCATAAGTGAAATTGATCTATAGTTTTCTTGTGATATTTTTGTCTGGCTGTGATATCAGTTTAAGGATGTCTTCATAGAATGAGTTAGGAAATGTCACATCCTCTTCTAATTTTTGGAATACTTCAAGATGTATTTGTGTTATTTATTTATTTATTTATTTATTTATTTTGAGACAGAGTCTCGCTCTGTCACCCAGGCTGGAGTGCAGTGGCGCAATCTCAGCTTATTGCAACCTCTGCCTCCCGGGTTCAAGCTAGTCTCCTGCCTCAGCCTCCCAAGTAGCCGGGATTACAGGCATGCACCACCACACCTGGCAATTTTTGTATCTTTAGTAGAGATGGGGTTTCACCATGTTGGCCAGGCTGATCTCGAACTCCTGACCTCAGGTGATCCTGCTCACCTCAGCCTCCCAAAGTGTTGGGATTACAGGCGTGAGCCACTGCACCCAACTTTGTGTTAATTACTTTTAAATGTTTGGTACAATTCACTACCAAAGCCATTTGATCCTGGACTTTTCTAGGAGGATTTTGGTTACTGATTCATTTTCTTTACCTATATCTCATCAGATTTTGTACTTCTTGAGTCATTTGGGCAGTTTTTGTGTTTCTAGGAAGTTGTCCATTTTATCTAGGTTATCTAATATGCGGTAGACAATTGTCCATCGTATGTTTTATACTACTTCATATTTCTGTAAGGTCTCTAGTAATGTCCCCACATTTTATTTCATTTTAAAACTATTTAATTGATATATGATTCACATATAAAAAAGCTCTATACATTTAATGTTAATGATAAGGGCATAAATATATCCATCACTTTCCAAAGAGTCCTCCAATCCCCTTTATTATCATTGTGTGTGTGTGTGTGTGTGTGTGTGTGTGTGTTAAGAACACTTAACATATCTACTGTCTTAGCAAAGTTTAGGCATATAATACATTATTGTTACCTATCAATAATATGCTGTTTATTAGTGTATTTGATAGGAAAAAAAAAAAACAAGATGTTCTTCCTTCTCTCACATGCTCCACTCAACACAACACAGAACACTTTTGTGGCCAAAATATGTGGCTTTTTTCCCTAAACACCAAACTTTTCTGCAACAGACACCAACAGAGTGTCTTACAATTCAATTCAATTATGACACTCTCTACCTGGAATTAGAGTAAAATCCTACAGGTTAAGGGCTCAGTCCCACAAGATGGCCCCCCACTTCTAATGCCAGTTGAAAGCTGCAGATTGTTTTACAAGTGCTTCTGACCTACCAGCTAATAATCAGGGTTTTTCATGACCCCATCCTCAAGTACCATTAGTTTGTTAGCATGGCTCACAGAATTTAAGAAAACACTTAAATTTACTGGTTTATTATATTAATAAAGGATATGACAAAGGGTATAGTTGAATATCAAGATGAAGACATACATAGGGTGTAAACTGGAAGGTTCCTGAGTGAAGGAGTTTCTGTCCCCATGTAGTTGGGGTGTGCCACCTTCCTGACATGTGGATGTGTTCACCAGCCCAGAAGCTCTCCTAACTCTGTAGTTCAGGGATTTTTATGGAGGCTTCATCACACAGGCACACATGATTATTAACTCAATCTCCAGCCCCTTTCCCCTTCCCAGAGGATGGGGAGGAGTAGAGCTGAAAGTTCCAAGCTTCTAATCACAGCTTGATCTTTCTGCTGACCAGCCCCCATCCAGGAGCCCACAAAGACTTGCTTCATTAGAATAAAAGACACTCCTATCACCCAGGAAATTCCAAGGGATTAGGAACTCCATGTCAGGAATTGGGGCCAAAGACCAAATATTAGATCAAAAGATACACCTAGCCTGCTCCTACTCAGGAAATTACAAGGGTTTTAGGAGCTCTGTGCCAAGAACCTGAGGTAGAGACCAAATATATATTGCTTGCATCATAATATCATAAGTAAGTCTCCAGAATTTATTTATATTGCATACTGAAACTTTGTGCCCTTTGACCATCACCTTCCCATTTTTTCCTCCCCCAGACCCCATCAACCATCATTTTACTCCCCACAGCTATGAGGTTGACTATTTTAGATTCCTCATATAAGTGAGATCATATGATATTTGTCTTTTTGTGTCTGGCTTATTTCACTACAGGTCCATTCATGTTGTCAGGACCGATAGGATTTTTCTCTTTTTTTTAGGCTAAATAATATTCCTCTGTGTGTGTGTGTGTGTGACATTTTCTTTTTTTTTTTTTTTTTTTTTTTTTTTTTTTTTTTTT
>NW_022319477.1:8012-11783 GCF_002776525.5 Piliocolobus tephrosceles
TTTTTTTTTTTTTTTTTTTTTTTTTTTTTTTGAGACGGAGTCTCGCTGTGTCTCCCAGGCTGGAGTGCAGTGGTACGATCTCGGCTCACTGCAAGCTCCACGCCATTCTCCTGCCTCAGCCTCCCGAGTAGCTGGAACTACAGGCATCCGCCACCATGCCCGGCTAATTTTTTGTATTTTTAGTAGAGACGGGGTTTCACCATGTTAGCCACGATGGTCTCGATCTCCTGACCTCGTGATCTGCCCGCCTCGGCCTCCCAAAGTGCTGGGATTACAGGCATGAGCCACCGCACCCGGCCACATTTTCTTTATCCATTCATCCACTGACAGACATTTAGATTGTTTCTGTGTCTTGGCTATTGTGAATAGTGCTGCAATGAACACGAAAGTGAAGGTATCTCTTCAAGATCCTGATTTCAGTTCCTTTAGAAAAATAACCAGGTATAGGGTAACTAAGTCATATGATAGTTCTGTTTCTAATTTTTTGAGGAACCTCCATTAATTTGTTAGTGTGGTGCTGCTTTCCATAATGGCTATGCCAAATTACATTTCCACCAATTATGTACAAGGGTACCTTTTTCTTCACATCCTTGCCAGGACTTATTGTCATTTGGCTTTTAAAATAATAGTCATCCTACCAAGTGTGAAGTTGTATCTAACTGTGGTTTTGATTTGCATTTATCTTATGATTGGTGATACTGAACACCTTTTCATATACCTGTTGGCCATTTGTATGTTTTCCTTGGAGAAAACTCTATTCAGGTCCTTTGCCAATTTTAATATTTGGGGTTGTTTTGTCATTGAGTTAGAGGAGTTACTTGTATATTTTGGAGATTAACCCTTTATTAGATATATAGTTTGCTAAGATTTTCTTTCATCTTGTAGGTCGCCTTTTCATTTTGTTGATTGTTTCTTTTGCTGTTTAGGAGCTTTTTAGTTTGATGAAATCACACTTTTTTTTTTTTATTTTATTTTTACTTTTGTTGCCTGTGCCTTTGGAATCAAATCCAAAAGAAACTATTGCCAAGAACAATGTCAAGGAGCTTTTTCCTTATGCTTTCTTTTAGGAGTTTTATAGTGTCAGGTCTTACATTTAAGTCTTTAATCCAATTTTACTTGATTTTTATGTAGAGTGCAATATATGGGTCCAATTTCATTCTTTTGCATGTAGATACTCAGTTTTCTCAGCCCCATTTATTGAAGAGACACCTTTTCTCCATTACATATTCTTGGCACATTTGTCAAAAACTAGTTGACTTAAATGCTTGGATTGATTTCCAGGCTCTTTATTCTGTTACATTGGTCTGTATGTCTGTTTTTATGCAATAACATACTATTTGGATTACTACAGTTTTTTAATGTAATTTGAAATCAGGAAATGCTATGCCTCTAACTTCATTCTTCTTCCTCAAGACTGCTTTAGCTATTTAGAATCTTCTGGGGGTCCCATATGAATTTTAGGATTGTTTTTTCTACTTCTCTGGGGAAAAACACCATTGGAATTTTAGTAGAGATTGTTGTCAATCTATAGATCACTTTGGATAATAAGGACATTTTTAATAACATTAATTTTCCAAATTTATTAACATGAGATATCTTACCATTTGTTTGTGTCTTTTTCAGTTTCTTTTTACAATGTTTTATACTGTTCAGTGTACAGAATTTACTTGCTTGGTTACAATTATTTCTAAGTATTTTATTCTTTTTAATACTATTGTAAATACGATTGTTTTATTTATTTATTTTTAGGATAGGTCATTGTTAGGGTTTAGAAATGCAACCGATATTTGTATTTTGATTTTGTATCCTGCAATTATACTGAATTCATTTACTGGTTCTAACAGGTTTTTTTAGTGGAATCTATGGAAAAGATATATATATATATATATATGATCACGTCATCAGAAAACAAAGATGATTTCACTGCTTCCTTTCATATTTAGATGTATTTCATTTCTTTTCTCTGCCTAATTGTTCTTGCTAGGACTTCCAATACCATGTTGAGTAGAAGCGGTGAGAGTAAATATCCTTGTCTTATTCCTAATCTTAGAGGAAAATTTCACCACTTGGTATGATGTTAGCTGCAGATTTGTCATATATGGCCTGTAATATATTGAAGTTGTTTGCATGTATGCCTAATTTGATGAGAGTTTTAATCATGAAAAAATGTTAAATTTTTCCAGATGCATTTTCTGCATTTATTGAGCTGATCATGTGATTTTTATCTGTCATTTTGTTAATGTGGTATATCACATTTATTGATTTGCATATGGCAAACTATCCTTGTATCCCAGGGATAAATCCAATTTGATCATGGTAAATGCTCCTTTTAATGTGTTGTTGAATTTGTTTTACTCATATTTTGTTGAGGATTTTTACGTCTGTATACATTAGGGATATTGACTTCTAATTTTCTGTCTTATATTGGTATCAGGGTAGTGCTGGCCTCATACAATGAGTTTGGAAGTGTTCCCTTCTCTTTAATTGTTTGAAAAAGTTTCATATGATTGGTATTATTGCTTCTTTAATTGTTTGGAAAAGTTTCATACAATTGTTATAATTGCTTCTTTATATCTGGTATAATTCACCAGTGAAGCCATCAAGGCCTGGGTTTTTCCTTGTTAGGAGGTTTTTGATTACTAATTCAATATCCCTACTTGTTATTAGTCTGTTCAGGTTTTTTGCATATTCATTTTTTCAGTCTTTGTAGGTTATATATGTTTAGGAATTTATTTATTTGTTCTAGGTTGTCTGATTTGTTGCCATATAATTGTTGAAAGTAGTCTCTCGTGATCCATTGCATTTATGTGCTATCAGCTGTAATGTCTTTTCCTTCATTTCTGATTTTTTTGAGTCTACTCTCTTTTTTTCTAGTCTAGCTAAACGTTTGTCAATTTGGTTTATCTTTTTGAGAAACCAACTCTTAGTTATTTGGTCATTTCCATTGTTTTTCTAGTGTCTATTTCATTTATTTCTGCTCTTATATTGATTATTTTCTTTTTTTCTAATCACCTTAGGCTTAATTTTTTCTTCTTTTTCTCTGTGAGTTATAAAGTTAGGTTGTTTATTTCAAATCTTTTGTTTTTCTTAATGTAGGCATCTATTGCTATAGACTTCTCTGTTATAATGGCTTTTGATGTATACTGTAAGTTTGGTATATGATATTTTCATTTTTGTTTCTCTCAAGATAATTTTCATTTCCTTTTTTATTTAATCTTTGATTTATTGGTTTTTCAGGGGAATGCTGTTTAACTTCCATGTATTTGTGACTTTTCCAAGATTCCCCCTGTTACTGATTTCTAGTTTTATATTGCTGATATAAATATTATTATTGATTCTAGCTGGTAACAACTTAACTTTAATCAGAGACAATAACTACAATTTTACTTCTCCACTGCCACATTTTAAGTTATTGATGTCACAGTTTACACCATTCTGTATTGTGTGTTCATTAAAAAATTATTATGGCTAGAGTTATTTTTAATGCTTTTGTCTTTTAACTTTATACTAGAGTTGAAAGTGATTTATATAACATCATTACAGTATTAGACTATTCTGAATTCAACTATATACTTATTTTTACTGGTGAGTTTTATACTTTCATATGTTTTAATGTTGCTATTTATCATCCTTTTGTTTGTAAACTTGAAGAACTCCCTTTAGCATTTGGTAAGGAAGGCCTATTGGTGATAAACTCCCTCAGCTTTTTTTGTCTGGGAACATTTTTATTTATTTATTTATTTATTTATTTATTTATTTATTTATTTATTT
>NW_022319478.1:0-3771 GCF_002776525.5 Piliocolobus tephrosceles
AAATAAATAAATAAATAAATAAATAAATAAATAAATAAATAAATAAAAATGTTCCCAGACAAAAAAAGCTGAGGGAGTTTATCACCAATAGGCCTTCCTTACCAAATGCTAAAGGGAGTTCTTCAAGTTTACAAACAAAAGGATGATAAATAGCAACATTAAAACATATGAAAGTATAAAACTCACCAGTAAAAATAAGTATATAGTTGAATTCAGAATAGTCTAATACTGTAATGATGTTATATAAATCACTTTCAACTCTAGTATAAAGTTAAAAGACAAAAGCATTAAAAATAACTCTAGCCATAATAATTTTTTAATGAACACACAATACAGAATGGTGTAAACTGTGACATCAATAACTTAAAATGTGGCAGTGGAGAAGTAAAATTGTAGTTATTGTCTCTGATTAAAGTTAAGTTGTTACCAGCTAGAATCAATAATAATATTTATATCAGCAATATAAAACTAGAAATCAGTAACAGGGGGAATCTTGGAAAAGTCACAAATACATGGAAGTTAAACAGCATTCCCCTGAAAAACCAATAAATCAAAGATTAAATAAAAAAGGAAATGAAAATTATCTTGAGAGAAACAAAAATGAAAATATCATATACCAAACTTACAGTATACATCAAAAGCCATTATAACAGAGAAGTCTATAGCAATAGATGCCTACATTAAGAAAAACAAAAGATTTGAAATAAACAACCTAACTTTATAACTCACAGAGAAAAAGAAGAAAAAATTAAGCCTAAGGTGATTAGAAAAAAAGAAAATAATCAATATAAGAGCAGAAATAAATGAAATAGACACTAGAAAAACAATGGAAATGACCAAATAACTAAGAGTTGGTTTCTCAAAAAGATAAACCAAATTGACAAACGTTTAGCTAGACTAGAAAAAAAGAGAGTAGACTCAAAAAAATCAGAAATGAAGGAAAAGACATTACAGCTGATAGCACATAAATGCAATGGATCACGAGAGACTACTTTCAACAATTATATGGCAACAAATCAGACAACCTAGAACAAATAAATAAATTCCTAAACATATATAACCTACAAAGACTGAAAAAATGAATATGCAAAAAACCTGAACAGACTAATAACAAGTAGGGATATTGAATTAGTAATCAAAAACCTCCTAACAAGGAAAAACCCAGGCCTTGATGGCTTCACTGGTGAATTATACCAGATATAAAGAAGCAATTATAACAATTGTATGAAACTTTTCCAAACAATTAAAGAAGCAATAATACCAATCATATGAAACTTTTTCAAACAATTAAAGAGAAGGGAACACTTCCAAACTCATTGTATGAGGCCAGCACTACCCTGATACCAATATAAGACAGAAAATTAGAAGTCAATATCCCTAATGTATACAGACGTAAAAATCCTCAACAAAATATGAGTAAAACAAATTCAACAACACATTAAAAGGAGCATTTACCATGATCAAATTGGATTTATCCCTGGGATACAAGGATAGTTTGCCATATGCAAATCAATAAATGTGATATACCACATTAACAAAATGACAGATAAAAATCACATGATCAGCTCAATAAATGCAGAAAATGCATCTGGAAAAATTTAACATTTTTTCATGATTAAAACTCTCATCAAATTAGGCATACATGCAAACAACTTCAATATATTACAGGCCATATATGACAAATCTGCAGCTAACATCATACCAAGTGGTGAAATTTTCCTCTAAGATTAGGAATAAGACAAGGATATTTACTCTCACCGCTTCTACTCAACATGGTATTGGAAGTCCTAGCAAGAACAATTAGGCAGAGAAAAGAAATGAAATACATCTAAATATGAAAGGAAGCAGTGAAATCATCTTTGTTTTCTGATGACGTGATCATATATATATATATATATATCTTTTCCATAGATTCCACTAAAAAAACCTGTTAGAACCAGTAAATGAATTCAGTATAATTGCAGGATACAAAATCAAAATACAAATATCGGTTGCATTTCTAAACCCTAACAATGACCTATCCTAAAAATAAATAAATAAAACAATCGTATTTACAATAGTATTAAAAAGAATAAAATACTTAGAAATAATTGTAACCAAGCAAGTAAATTCTGTACACTGAACAGTATAAAACATTGTAAAAAGAAACTGAAAAAGACACAAACAAATGGTAAGATATCTCATGTTAATAAATTTGGAAAATTAATGTTATTAAAAATGTCCTTATTATCCAAAGTGATCTATAGATTGACAACAATCTCTACTAAAATTCCAATGGTGTTTTTCCCCAGAGAAGTAGAAAAAACAATCCTAAAATTCATATGGGACCCCCAGAAGATTCTAAATAGCTAAAGCAGTCTTGAGGAAGAAGAATGAAGTTAGAGGCATAGCATTTCCTGATTTCAAATTACATTAAAAAACTGTAGTAATCCAAATAGTATGTTATTGCATAAAAACAGACATACAGACCAATGTAACAGAATAAAGAGCCTGGAAATCAATCCAAGCATTTAAGTCAACTAGTTTTTGACAAATGTGCCAAGAATATGTAATGGAGAAAAGGTGTCTCTTCAATAAATGGGGCTGAGAAAACTGAGTATCTACATGCAAAAGAATGAAATTGGACCCATATATTGCACTCTACATAAAAATCAAGTAAAATTGGATTAAAGACTTAAATGTAAGACCTGACACTATAAAACTCCTAAAAGAAAGCATAAGGAAAAAGCTCCTTGACATTGTTCTTGGCAATAGTTTCTTTTGGATTTGATTCCAAAGGCACAGGCAACAAAAGTAAAAATAAAATAAAAAAAAAAAAGTGTGATTTCATCAAACTAAAAAGCTCCTAAACAGCAAAAGAAACAATCAACAAAATGAAAAGGCGACCTACAAGATGAAAGAAAATCTTAGCAAACTATATATCTAATAAAGGGTTAATCTCCAAAATATACAAGTAACTCCTCTAACTCAATGACAAAACAACCCCAAATATTAAAATTGGCAAAGGACCTGAATAGAGTTTTCTCCAAGGAAAACATACAAATGGCCAACAGGTATATGAAAAGGTGTTCAGTATCACCAATCATAAGATAAATGCAAATCAAAACCACAGTTAGATACAACTTCACACTTGGTAGGATGACTATTATTTTAAAAGCCAAATGACAATAAGTCCTGGCAAGGATGTGAAGAAAAAGGTACCCTTGTACATAATTGGTGGAAATGTAATTTGGCATAGCCATTATGGAAAGCAGCACCACACTAACAAATTAATGGAGGTTCCTCAAAAAATTAGAAACAGAACTATCATATGACTTAGTTACCCTATACCTGGTTATTTTTCTAAAGGAACTGAAATCAGGATCTTGAAGAGATACCTTCACTTTCGTGTTCATTGCAGCACTATTCACAATAGCCAAGACACAGAAACAATCTAAATGTCTGTCAGTGGATGAATGGATAAAGAAAATGTGGCCGGGTGCGGTGGCTCATGCCTGTAATCCCAGCACTTTGGGAGGCCGAGGCGGGCAGATCACGAGGTCAGGAGATCGAGACCATCGTGGCTAACATGGTGAAACCCCGTCTCTACTAAAAATACAAAAAATTAGCCGGGCATGGTGGCGGATGCCTGTAGTTCCAGCTACTCGGGAGGCTGAGGCAGGAGAATGGCGTGGAGCTTGCAGTGAGCCGAGATCGTACCACTGCACTCCAGCCTGGGAGACACAGCGAGACTCCGTCTCAAAAAAAAAAAAAAAAAAAAAAAAAAAAAAA
>NW_022319478.1:3871-11783 GCF_002776525.5 Piliocolobus tephrosceles
AAAAAAAAAAAAAAAAAAAAAAAAAAAAAAAAAAAAAGAAAATGTCACACACACACACACACAGAGGAATATTATTTAGCCTAAAAAAAAGAGAAAAATCCTATCGGTCCTGACAACATGAATGGACCTGTAGTGAAATAAGCCAGACACAAAAAGACAAATATCATATGATCTCACTTATATGAGGAATCTAAAATAGTCAACCTCATAGCTGTGGGGAGTAAAATGATGGTTGATGGGGTCTGGGGGAGGAAAAAATGGGAAGGTGATGGTCAAAGGGCACAAAGTTTCAGTATGCAATATAAATAAATTCTGGAGACTTACTTATGATATTATGATGCAAGCAATATATATTTGGTCTCTACCTCAGGTTCTTGGCACAGAGCTCCTAAAACCCTTGTAATTTCCTGAGTAGGAGCAGGCTAGGTGTATCTTTTGATCTAATATTTGGTCTTTGGCCCCAATTCCTGACATGGAGTTCCTAATCCCTTGGAATTTCCTGGGTGATAGGAGTGTCTTTTATTCTAATGAAGCAAGTCTTTGTGGGCTCCTGGATGGGGGCTGGTCAGCAGAAAGATCAAGCTGTGATTAGAAGCTTGGAACTTTCAGCTCTACTCCTCCCCATCCTCTGGGAAGGGGAAAGGGGCTGGAGATTGAGTTAATAATCATGTGTGCCTGTGTGATGAAGCCTCCATAAAAATCCCTGAACTACAGAGTTAGGAGAGCTTCTGGGCTGGTGAACACATCCACATGTCAGGAAGGTGGCACACCCCAACTACATGGGGACAGAAACTCCTTCACTCAGGAACCTTCCAGTTTACACCCTATGTATGTCTTCATCTTGATATTCAACTATACCCTTTGTCATATCCTTTATTAATATAATAAACCAGTAAATTTAAGTGTTTTCTTAAATTCTGTGAGCCATGCTAACAAACTAATGGTACTTGAGGATGGGGTCATGAAAAACCCTGATTATTAGCTGGTAGGTCAGAAGCACTTGTAAAACAATCTGCAGCTTTCAACTGGCATTAGAAGTGGGGGGCCATCTTGTGGGACTGAGCCCTTAACCTGTAGGATTTTACTCTAATTCCAGGTAGAGAGTGTCATAATTGAATTGAATTGTAAGACACTCTGTTGGTGTCTGTTGCAGAAAAGTTTGGTGTTTAGGGAAAAAAGCCACATATTTTGGCCACAAAAGTGTTCTGTGTTGTGTTGAGTGGAGCATGTGAGAGAAGGAAGAACATCTTGTTTTTTTTTTTTCCTATCAAATACACTAATAAACAGCATATTATTGATAGGTAACAATAATGTATTATATGCCTAAACTTTGCTAAGACAGTAGATATGTTAAGTGTTCTTAACACACACACACACACACACACACACACACACAATGATAATAAAGGGGATTGGAGGACTCTTTGGAAAGTGATGGATATATTTATGCCCTTATCATTAACATTAAATGTATAGAGCTTTTTTATATGTGAATCATATATCAATTAAATAGTTTTAAAATGAAATAAAATGTGGGGACATTACTAGAGACCTTACAGAAATATGAAGTAGTATAAAACATACGATGGACAATTGTCTACCGCATATTAGATAACCTAGATAAAATGGACAACTTCCTAGAAACACAAAAACTGCCCAAATGACTCAAGAAGTACAAAATCTGATGAGATATAGGTAAAGAAAATGAATCAGTAACCAAAATCCTCCTAGAAAAGTCCAGGATCAAATGGCTTTGGTAGTGAATTGTACCAAACATTTAAAAGTAATTAACACAAAGTTGGGTGCAGTGGCTCACGCCTGTAATCCCAACACTTTGGGAGGCTGAGGTGAGCAGGATCACCTGAGGTCAGGAGTTCGAGATCAGCCTGGCCAACATGGTGAAACCCCATCTCTACTAAAGATACAAAAATTGCCAGGTGTGGTGGTGCATGCCTGTAATCCCGGCTACTTGGGAGGCTGAGGCAGGAGACTAGCTTGAACCCGGGAGGCAGAGGTTGCAATAAGCTGAGATTGCGCCACTGCACTCCAGCCTGGGTGACAGAGCGAGACTCTGTCTCAAAATAAATAAATAAATAAATAAATAAATAACACAAATACATCTTGAAGTATTCCAAAAATTAGAAGAGGATGTGACATTTCCTAACTCATTCTATGAAGACATCCTTAAACTGATATCACAGCCAGACAAAAATATCACAAGAAAACTATAGATCAATTTCACTTATGAATATAGATGTAAAAATTCTCAAAAATATCAACAACTATCAAACTGAATCTAACAGCATATTAAAATATTATACTCCATGACCAAGTGGAATTTATTTCAGGAATACATATTTAGTTCAATATATGAAAATCAACATAATACATCACATTAAGAGAATGAAGGAAAAACATCACGTTCTTACAAATTGATACAGAAAAGGCCTTTGACAAATTCCAATTCCCTACCATGATAAAAACACTCACCAAACCAGGAATAAAGGAGAACTACCTTCACATGATAAAAGGCATTTACAAAAATTTAAGGATGAAAGACTTTCTCCTATAATCAAAAGCAAGACAAGGATGCCCACTTTTACTACATCAATTCAACATGGTACTGGAAGTCTAGCCAGATAATTAGGCACGCCAAAAGAATAAAGGCATATAAATTGGAAAGGAAAAAGTGAAACTCTCTCTCATCATTAATGACATGATGCTATACATAGAAAATCCCAAGATCCACAAGAAACTTACTAGAACTAATAAACCAGTTCAACCACCTGTGGCAAACTGCTTATTACCATTCCACAAAGACATAAGAAGCTTGCATCATAATGTCAATGTGCTCACTGCTACTTTCATCAAAAAAACCTGCTATGAAAATAATGTGTAATTTGTTGTCAATTTAAATAAATTCTGGCATAGATTCCTTTTCTTTTAACTTCAGATTAGCACTTTGAGTAGCATCATTCAGGATTGATCATATGCTCCAACTTTATAACTAAATTTTACACATTTAAATTAATATGAAAAATGATTGTGCTCACTTTGGCAGCACATATACTAAAATTGGAACGATATAGAGAACATTAGCATGGACGCTGTGGAAAGATAACACGCAAATTCATGAAGCATTCTGTATTTTTAATTAAAAGACACAGAATGGCAAGGTGGATAAACAGTCAAGACCCATCAGTGTACTGTAATCAAAAGACCCATCTCACATGCAAAGATACACATAGGCTCATGAAAGCAGAAAGAAGGCAGGGTTGCAATCCTAGCTTCTGACAAAACAGACTTTAAACCAACAAAGATCAAAAAAGACAAAGAAGGGCATTACACAATAGTAAAAGGTTCAATTCAACAAGGAGAGCTAACTATCCTAAATATATATGCACCGAATACAGGAGCACCCAGATTCATAAAAAGAAGTTCTTAGAGATCTACAAAGAGACTTAGACCCCCAAACAGTAACAGTGGAAGACCGTAACACTCCACTATCAATATTAGACAGACTGTCAAGACAGAAAACTAACAAGGATATTCAGGACGTGAACTCAGCTCTGGATCAAGTGGACCTGACATATATCTACAGAGCACTCCATGCAAAAACAACAGAATATACATTTTTCTTGGTACCACGTAGCACTTACTCTAAAATCGATCACATAATTGGAAATAAAACACTCCCCAGCAAATGCAAAAGAACTGAAATCATAACAGTCTCTCAGACCACAGTACAATCAAATTAGAACTCAAGATTAAGAAACTCACTCAAAACCACACAACTACATGGAAGCTGAACAACCTGCTCCTGAATGACTCCTGGGTAAATAATGAAATTAAGGCAGAAATCAAGAAGTTCTTTGAAACTAATGAGAACAAAAAGACAAAGTACCAGAATCTCTGGGACACAGCAAAAGCAGTGTTAAAAGGGAAATTTATAGCACTAAACGCGCACATCAAAAAGCTACAAATATCTCAAATTAACACCCTAACAACACAACTAAAAGAACTAGAGAACCAAGAGCAAAAAAAACCCCAGAGCTGGCAGAAGACAAGAAATAACCAAGATCAAAGTTGAACTGAAGGAGATACAGACATGAAAAACCCTTCAAAAAGTCCATGAATCCAGGAGCTGGTTTTCTGAAAATAATAATAATAACAATAATAACAAAATACATAGACCACTAGCTAGACTAATAAAGAAGAAAATATAGAATAACCAAATAGACACAATAAAAAATGAAAGAGGATATCACCAATGACCCCACAGAAATACAAAAAACTACCAGAGAATACTATAAACACCTCTATCCAAATGAAGTAGAAAATCTAGAAGAAATGGATAAATTCCTGGACATATAGACCCTCAAAACTGAACCAGGAAGAAGTTGAATCCCTGAATAGACCAATAACAAGTTCTGAAACTGAGGCAGGAATAAATAGCCTACCAACCAAAAAAAGCCCAGGACCTGACAAATTTACAACTGAATTCACCCAGAGGTACAAAGAGGAGCTGGGACCACTTCTTCTGAAACTATTCCAAACAACTGAAAAGAAGGGACTCCTCCCTAACCCACTTTATGAGGCCAGCATCATCCTGATACCCAAAACCTGGCAGAGATACAACAAAAACAAAAAAACTTCAGGCCAATATCCCTGATGAACATCGATGCAAAAATCCTCAGTAAAATACTGGCAAAGAGAATCTAACAGCACATCAAAAAGCTTATCCACCACGATCAAGTTGGCTTCATCCCTGGGATGCAAGTCTGGTTCAGCATATGAAATCAAATTAACATATTTTATCACATAAACAGAACCAATGACAAAAACCACAAGATTATCTCAATAGATGCAGAAAAGGCCTCCGATAAAATTCAACATCCCTTCGAGTTAAAAACTCTCAACAGACTAGGTACTGAAGGAATATACCTCAAAATAATAAGAGCCACTTACGGCCGGGCGTGGTTGCTCATGCCTGTAATCCCAGCACTTTGGAAGGCTGAGGCAGGTGGATCACCAGGGGTCAGGAGTTCGAAACCAGCCTGGCCAATATGGCAAAATTCCATTGCTACTAAAAATACAAAAATTGGTCTGGCATAGTGGCAGGTGCCTGTAGTCCCAGCTACTTGGGAGGCTGAGGCAAGAGAATCACTGGAACCCTGGAGGCAGAGGTTGCAGCGAGCCGAGACTGTGCCACTGCACTCCAGCCTGGGTGACAGAACAAGACTCCATCTCAAAAAAAAAAAAAAAAGGAAAAAAAAGAAAGAAGAGCCATTTATGACAAACTCATAGCCAATATTATACTGAATGGGCAAAAGCTGGGAGCATTTCCCTGAAAACCAGCACAAGACAAGAATACACTCTCTCTCCCCTTCTATTTAACATAGTATTAGAAGTTCTGGTCAGGGTAATTGGTCAAGAGAAAGAAATAAAGGGTATTCAAATAGGAGGAGAGGAAGTCAAATTGTCTCTGTTTGTAGATGACATGATCCTATATCATAGACCATATTCTGGACCATAAATGAAGTCTCAATAAATTAAAAGGATTCAAGTTACACGAAGTATATTCTCTGGTTACAATGTAATTAAATTAGACATCAATAACTGGAAAATCCCCAAATACTTGAGAACTACACAGCATACATCTGAACAACTAACTCTTGGATCAAAGAACAAACTCAAAGAGAAATCAGTAAGTAATTTCAAACTGAAGAAAAATGAAAACGCAACACATCAAAATTGTGAGATATAGCTAAAGTAGTATTAGAGGGGAATCTGCAGTACTAAAATACCTATATTAGAAGAGAAGAAAGGTCTCAAATCAATGGCCTCAGTTTCTACTTTAAGTGACCAGAAAAAGTAGAGTGACTTAAACACCAAGTAAACAAAAGAAATAATAAATATAAAGGGAGAAATCAAGGAAATAGAAAACAGTAAAACAATAAAGAAAATCAGTAAGACTAAATGCTAGTTCATTGAGATGGTCAATAAAATTGATAACCCTCTAGGCAGAAAAATTTTTAAAAAGAGAGAGGAGTAGACACAATTAGTAACATCAGGAATGAGAGAGGTTAAGTCATCAGATACTCTACAAATGTCAAAAGAATAATAAGAAACTGATTAACATGGCTGCGGTAAAACAGATACTCACATATATTGCTGGTGGCAGTAAATACTTACAGTACCCCTTTGGAGGGAAATTTGAGAATACCTAATAAAACTACACACATGCACTTACTATTTGACCTACCAGCACCAGACCTAGGAATCTGTGAAGATATACATCCAAACATACACAAATACTGTATATTTTCACAAGGTTATTCCTTCCAGTATTATTTGTAATAGCTTAATATGAGAAACAAATGTCCACTCATAGGAAAGTGAGTAAATAAATTATGGTAGTGACACAATAAAGCACAATGCAGCTGTAAAAAATAATGTGGAAGACATTTATGAGTTGGCTTCAAATCTGTAAAATGCAAAAAATATAGAGGTTAATATGACTAATATAATTTATTTTTTCTAATATATTGTCCTAAAAGAATTTGGTATCATGTGGTTATCTCATAGACCTGAGCTATGACCAAAAGAGTTCAACACCAACTAGGAGGTGTCACCAAGAATAGGTGCAAATTACCAAGTCTAAAGCATTGGCCATAAAACTGAAACAAGGAAGAGAGCAAAGGGTCTACAGAGGGGAATCTGTAAGACAGTCTCTGTAGGTGGTTCTCAGAAAGACCCTTTCCCTGGACTTTAGGAGGAGGGGGCATCAGATGGAGCAGCAACCCTTGTCATCAGATGAAAGGGCACTGTTGAGAGCACAGTTTGAGACTGGCTCCTTTCAGGACCTCATATCCAGGGCAGATCCTCAGGATGCTGCTGCCTGAGGTTGAGATCCAGAAACTGACCTGGGGGTTGAGGATGCTGCTGCCTGAGGTTGAGATCCAGAAGTTGACTTGGAGGTTGAGAAACATAGAGTATCCCAATGAAAATTCCTACATGAAAAACCCAAAGCATTTAGGTTACCTCCTCTTGAGTCTCTGTTTCCTCCTTTCTTCCCTAGAGCTGAAAATTGAGGTTCATTCCTCCCTTGGATTCCCAGCCACCTAGAGCCTTGGAGCAAAAGGCGGATGTCCATGTTCCCCCTCCCCACCTAAGACATGATTAGAGGGTTGGAACTTTCAGCCTCACCCCTTGACCTCCAAGGAGAGGATAGGGACTGGAGACTGAGCTAATCACCAATGGTCAGTGATTTCATCGATCATATCTATGTAATGAAACCTCTACAAAAACCCTAACTGTCTGAGATTTTCCAGGTTGGTGAACTCATTCATATTCTGGGAAGGTGGTGTACCCCAAATCCACATGGATGGCAGCTTCTGCATTTGGGACCCTTCTGGACCTTGCCATAATGTACCTCTTCATCGGACTTTTTTTTTTTTTTTTTTTTTTTTTGAGACAGAGTCTCGCTCTGTGGCCCGGGCTGGAGTGCAGTGGCCGCATCTCAGCTCACTGCAAGCTCAGCCTCCCGGGTTTATGCCATTCTCCTGCCTCAGCCTCCCGGGTAGCTGGGACTACAGGCTCCCGCCACCTTGCCCGGCTAGTTTTTTGTATTTTTTAGTAGAGACGGGGTTTCACCGTGTTAGCCAGGATGGTCTCGATCTCCTGACCTCGTGATCCTCCCGTCTCGGCCTCCCAAAGTGCTGGGATTACAGGCTTGAGCCACTGCGCCCGGCCCATCTGACTTTTAATTTATATTCTTTATAATGAACCAATAATAGGAAGTAGTGTTTCCCTGAGTTCAGTGGGCCCTCATAGCAAATTACTGAACCTGAGGAGGGGGTTGTGGGAACTCCCAACTGGGAGCTAAGTCAGACAGAAGTGTGGGTAAGGT
>NW_022319479.1:0-1611 GCF_002776525.5 Piliocolobus tephrosceles
AAAAAGTAATTCTTATTTTGTGGGGGCGGGACAGAGTCTTGCTGGTCACTCAGGCTGGAGTCCAGTGGTCACAGTTCACTGTGTCGTCAACTTTCCAGGCTCAAGCGATCCTCTCACCTCAGCCTCCAGAGTAGCCAGGACTACAAGCACATATAGGATTTTAAAAAGTAATTCTAGAGTGATTTTTACCTGGGCACAGTGGCTTACGCCTTTTATCCCAGTTCTTTGGGAAGCAGACGGGGGAGGATCCCTTTAGACTGCAGTGAAGTGTGATCACAGCACTGCACTCCAGCCTGGGTGACAGCGCAAGACCCCGTCTCTGAAACAAACTAAAGTGATTTTTAAATTGGAGTATAGACAACAACACTGGGTAATGGCTGCATGGAGATTCATTATCTATACTCTCTACTTTGTGGAAGTTTAAAAATGTTTATAATAATCTTAAAAGATTTAACTGAGAAACAAAAAGGTTTTGTAGGCTAAAACATTGCATTGTGTTCAATATATATATTAAACATATCAATTTATGGCCAGGTGCGGTGGCTTACACCTGTAATCCCAGCACTTTGGGCAGCCTCGGCGGGCAGATCACTTGAGGTCAGGGGTTTGAGACAAGCCTGGACAACATGGTGAAGCTCCATCTGTATGAAAAATACAAAAAATTAGCTGGGTGTGGCGGTGGGCACCTGTAATCCCAGCTATTCGGGAGTCCGAGGCAGGGAGAATTGCTTGAACCCAGGAGGTGGAGGTTGCAGTGAGCTGAGATGGTGCTACTGCACTCCAGCCTGGGTGACAGAGTGAGGCTCTGTCTCAAAAACAAAACAAAACAGAACAAAACAGGAATCTTGATTTCTCCTCAACTCTGAAGCCAGAAACCTGACCCTCTCCGTCTTGTCCACCTCAATCAATGGAACATGGAACCTTTGTTCACCTAGTATTTGAAGCAGAAAATCAACAAGACATCTCCGATTTCCCTCATACTCTTGCTCCCTACAAACCCACCATCAAGTCCTGGTGTCCTGCCCCACACTGTGTCCCTGAGCTCTGACACACCCTCCTTGAGGACACCTGGGAACCCTCACCTGGTTAGCTGACCCTGGCTGTCCTCCCTCATCCTCCACCCCTCAGAATCCAGTGCTGTCACCTGGGATGCTAATTTGGGGGCTGTGTTTGGCTTCATGTGTGTCCTGTGAAGGCAGAAGACAGATTGATGACACTGGCCATGGACAGATCTGCAAGAAGCCATGAGTCCTAAGGGGACGGCAGAGAAAGAGTCATCTGTCCCAGAGACCAAAGAGAGCGAGGGGCAGCTGTCAGGGGCCTGCAGCAGGGGCCCGCTCCTAGGGAATAGGGACAACTGTAAAGGGACTGATAAAAATGCGTGGGAGGCGGGGCGCGGTGGCTCCCGCCTGTAATCCCAGCACTTTGGGAGGCCGAGACGGGCAGATCACAAGGTCGAGAGATCAAGACCATCCTGGCTAACACGGTGAAACCCTGTCTCTACTAAAAAATGCAAAAAAACTAGCCAGGTGAGGTGGCGGGCGCCTGTAGTCCCAGCTACTCGGGAGGCTGAGGCAGGAGAATGGCGTGAACCCGGGAGGCGGAGCTTGC
>NW_022319480.1:0-1611 GCF_002776525.5 Piliocolobus tephrosceles
GCAAGCTCCGCCTCCCGGGTTCACGCCATTCTCCTGCCTCAGCCTCCCGAGTAGCTGGGACTACAGGCGCCCGCCACCTCACCTGGCTAGTTTTTTTGCATTTTTTAGTAGAGACAGGGTTTCACCGTGTTAGCCAGGATGGTCTTGATCTCTCGACCTTGTGATCTGCCCGTCTCGGCCTCCCAAAGTGCTGGGATTACAGGCGGGAGCCACCGCGCCCCGCCTCCCACGCATTTTTATCAGTCCCTTTACAGTTGTCCCTATTCCCTAGGAGCGGGCCCCTGCTGCAGGCCCCTGACAGCTGCCCCTCGCTCTCTTTGGTCTCTGGGACAGATGACTCTTTCTCTGCCGTCCCCTTAGGACTCATGGCTTCTTGCAGATCTGTCCATGGCCAGTGTCATCAATCTGTCTTCTGCCTTCACAGGACACACATGAAGCCAAACACAGCCCCCAAATTAGCATCCCAGGTGACAGCACTGGATTCTGAGGGGTGGAGGATGAGGGAGGACAGCCAGGGTCAGCTAACCAGGTGAGGGTTCCCAGGTGTCCTCAAGGAGGGTGTGTCAGAGCTCAGGGACACAGTGTGGGGCAGGACACCAGGACTTGATGGTGGGTTTGTAGGGAGCAAGAGTATGAGGGAAATCGGAGATGTCTTGTTGATTTTCTGCTTCAAATACTAGGTGAACAAAGGTTCCATGTTCCATTGATTGAGGTGGACAAGACGGAGAGGGTCAGGTTTCTGGCTTCAGAGTTGAGGAGAAATCAAGATTCCTGTTTTGTTCTGTTTTGTTTTGTTTTTGAGACAGAGCCTCACTCTGTCACCCAGGCTGGAGTGCAGTAGCACCATCTCAGCTCACTGCAACCTCCACCTCCTGGGTTCAAGCAATTCTCCCTGCCTCGGACTCCCGAATAGCTGGGATTACAGGTGCCCACCGCCACACCCAGCTAATTTTTTGTATTTTTCATACAGATGGAGCTTCACCATGTTGTCCAGGCTTGTCTCAAACCCCTGACCTCAAGTGATCTGCCCGCCGAGGCTGCCCAAAGTGCTGGGATTACAGGTGTAAGCCACCGCACCTGGCCATAAATTGATATGTTTAATATATATATTGAACACAATGCAATGTTTTAGCCTACAAAACCTTTTTGTTTCTCAGTTAAATCTTTTAAGATTATTATAAACATTTTTAAACTTCCACAAAGTAGAGAGTATAGATAATGAATCTCCATGCAGCCATTACCCAGTGTTGTTGTCTATACTCCAATTTAAAAATCACTTTAGTTTGTTTCAGAGACGGGGTCTTGCGCTGTCACCCAGGCTGGAGTGCAGTGCTGTGATCACACTTCACTGCAGTCTAAAGGGATCCTCCCCCGTCTGCTTCCCAAAGAACTGGGATAAAAGGCGTAAGCCACTGTGCCCAGGTAAAAATCACTCTAGAATTACTTTTTAAAATCCTATATGTGCTTGTAGTCCTGGCTACTCTGGAGGCTGAGGTGAGAGGATCGCTTGAGCCTGGAAAGTTGACGACACAGTGAACTGTGACCACTGGACTCCAGCCTGAGTGACCAGCAAGACTCTGTCCCGCCCCCACAAAATAAGAATTACTTTTT
>NW_022319481.1:0-619 GCF_002776525.5 Piliocolobus tephrosceles
AAGAAGAACCCGGAAGTGCACCATCTTGCCTCCGTTCGTCCAAACAGTCCAACCTTTTATTGATAATAGTGATAAAGGGGCGCCGTGGTCTGTCTGGCTACTTCCTGCTGTTAAGGGGCGTCGTTAAGGTCGGGGCCCATGGTTGGTATTTGGACGCATGGATGAAAAATAAAATAAGGCACAGTATTAGTATAGGAATGAGGAATGGAAGCATTTGTTGGAATATGGGCAAAACCCAGAAGGATAGTCCTGGCAAGGTTGGGGAGTATGAGATAGTTAAGAAAATTTAGTAAGTTTGAGGCGAGTGGGGGAAAGCCAAACTGATTTCCACTGATTGCTTTCGGTAGGGGCCCTTTTTAGTTGGGAATGAGGAATGAGTGCGCAAAGTACTTGTTGGCCAGGCAGCAATTAAGGATTGGAGTTTTTCGTGGAGTGGATGGCTTTCCACTTACTCCTACTACAGAGATATTGGATGGAAGGCTAGGTCCAGAGAAGGATGGCAAAACAGAATAGGTAGCCTCGCTGTTGATTAAAAAAGTAATTGTCTTACCCGCTACCAGGAGAGTTACCCGCGGCTCGGCGAGGGTGATGGGGGTCCCCGAGTCTCGGCACCTTCAGT
>NW_022319481.1:719-1291 GCF_002776525.5 Piliocolobus tephrosceles
GGATGAGGGTTAGGACATTCACTGGCCTAATGTCCTGATGCCTTGCACTTATAGCAAGGCTGCGTTGGGACTCGGGGACCCTGCGGACACCTGTTGGCATAGTGTCCTGCCTTGCCGCACTTATAGCAGGCTCTATGGAGTCTGCGGGGTGTGTGCTCTCTGGTCTGGGGTTACGACTGGGCTGTAAAGCCGCTGCTAGGAGCTGTAACTTCAGTTCAAGGCGAGCCTGCCGTCTCCTCTCTGGAGCTATAGACCTTAAAGGCTAATTTAACCAGGTCTTGTATTGGTGTCTGAGGACCATCCTCTACCTTTTGAAGTTTTTTATGAATGTCAGGAGCTGATTGAGAAATGAAATAAGACGCCAAAATGGTGGCCCCTGTGGGGGAGGCCGGATCTAACCGGGTATACTGGGTTAGAACCTCAGTCAGTTTAGGGTAGAGGTTAGGATAACCTGGAGGTCATGCCAAGTTAAGTCATAGGCCTGACAAAGGTGTCTAAATTCCTTTATGTATATGGTAGGATTAGCTGAGAAATCACCTAAACGCTTCTCAATTTTGGAAAGATCGGCCAAT
>NW_022319481.1:1391-2421 GCF_002776525.5 Piliocolobus tephrosceles
GGGGGGAGGAGGAGGAGTCTGGGCAGGAAGGGAGGGGGTGGAGAGAAGGAGTATAGGGAGAGAGCCCAAGGCCCAAAAGCCTTGTATGTAAATTTCAGACCACTTGCCTAGCCGCTGGCAGAAATTGCTGAGGTCGATCACGCCACAGTGGAAAGGAAAATTAACCGCTTCCTCCTAAGTTCTTGTTCAAGCTGTAAGGTTTTTAAATTGGCTAGGAGGCACCCTAAGGGGGTGCTCTTTGGAAATTTGGACTGGGGGTTTCCCATTTGTTTCCTCTTTACTTACACAATGGACACAATGGAAATGGAAGTGGATCTCTGCCTGGCTTCAAAGCGTCCTTTGGAACCAGCAGAGACAGACTGGAGGCTCTTGAAGCCAAAGTGGAGGGTACCTTCAGGTGGACGTCTCCGTCCTGCAAGGCTCTCCGAAGCCACGTGGTGGCTTCCAAGCCACTTGGTGGCTCAAAATGGACCTCGGACCTGCGCAGGATTTTGGCCGAGGGACACAATGGACACAATGGAAATGGAAGTGGATCTCTGCCTGGCTTCAAAGCGTCCTTTGGAACCAGCAGAGACAGAGTGGAGGCTCATGGAGCCAAAGTGGAGATTACCTTCAGGCGGACGTCTCCGTCCTGCAAGGCTCTCCCAAGCCACTTGGTGGCTCAAAATGGACCTCGGACCTGCACAGGGTTTTGGCCGAGGGTGGTAAAGAGGAGACAAGGGCACTTACCCCAGAGAGGCCGTGAGAGTGAGCGAAGCGGGTCTCAGGTCCTGGTCCGTCCGCGGCGTGGAAGGAGGAGGAGGAGGCTCCCCAGACCCTGGGGGCCCTGAGGAGGGGTCTCCTCCCGGTTCGGCACCATCTGTCTTGTTTTTCTAAGACCAGCCGAGCGGGTGCAAAAGAACCAGCGGGTAGGCAAGTGTAACAGCAAAACTGCACGTTTATTTTGGTAACCTAAGGTGTGCGGGAGAAGTCTGTCGGCCTCAGGGGAAGGAGGCCGGCAGAGTCCCCCCATGGGGCTCTCGGACGGACT
>NW_022319482.1:0-1030 GCF_002776525.5 Piliocolobus tephrosceles
AGTCCGTCCGAGAGCCCCATGGGGGGACTCTGCCGGCCTCCTTCCCCTGAGGCCGACAGACTTCTCCCGCACACCTTAGGTTACCAAAATAAACGTGCAGTTTTGCTGTTACACTTGCCTACCCGCTGGTTCTTTTGCACCCGCTCGGCTGGTCTTAGAAAAACAAGACAGATGGTGCCGAACCGGGAGGAGACCCCTCCTCAGGGCCCCCAGGGTCTGGGGAGCCTCCTCCTCCTCCTTCCACGCCGCGGACGGACCAGGACCTGAGACCCGCTTCGCTCACTCTCACGGCCTCTCTGGGGTAAGTGCCCTTGTCTCCTCTTTACCACCCTCGGCCAAAACCCTGTGCAGGTCCGAGGTCCATTTTGAGCCACCAAGTGGCTTGGGAGAGCCTTGCAGGACGGAGACGTCCGCCTGAAGGTAATCTCCACTTTGGCTCCATGAGCCTCCACTCTGTCTCTGCTGGTTCCAAAGGACGCTTTGAAGCCAGGCAGAGATCCACTTCCATTTCCATTGTGTCCATTGTGTCCCTCGGCCAAAATCCTGCGCAGGTCCGAGGTCCATTTTGAGCCACCAAGTGGCTTGGAAGCCACCACGTGGCTTCGGAGAGCCTTGCAGGACGGAGACGTCCACCTGAAGGTACCCTCCACTTTGGCTTCAAGAGCCTCCAGTCTGTCTCTGCTGGTTCCAAAGGACGCTTTGAAGCCAGGCAGAGATCCACTTCCATTTCCATTGTGTCCATTGTGTAAGTAAAGAGGAAACAAATGGGAAACCCCCAGTCCAAATTTCCAAAGAGCACCCCCTTAGGGTGCCTCCTAGCCAATTTAAAAACCTTACAGCTTGAACAAGAACTTAGGAGGAAGCGGTTAATTTTCCTTTCCACTGTGGCGTGATCGACCTCAGCAATTTCTGCCAGCGGCTAGGCAAGTGGTCTGAAATTTACATACAAGGCTTTTGGGCCTTGGGCTCTCTCCCTATACTCCTTCTCTCCACCCCCTCCCTTCCTGCCCAGACTCCTCCTCCTCCCCCC
>NW_022319482.1:1130-1702 GCF_002776525.5 Piliocolobus tephrosceles
ATTGGCCGATCTTTCCAAAATTGAGAAGCGTTTAGGTGATTTCTCAGCTAATCCTACCATATACATAAAGGAATTTAGACACCTTTGTCAGGCCTATGACTTAACTTGGCATGACCTCCAGGTTATCCTAACCTCTACCCTAAACTGACTGAGGTTCTAACCCAGTATACCCGGTTAGATCCGGCCTCCCCCACAGGGGCCACCATTTTGGCGTCTTATTTCATTTCTCAATCAGCTCCTGACATTCATAAAAAACTTCAAAAGGTAGAGGATGGTCCTCAGACACCAATACAAGACCTGGTTAAATTAGCCTTTAAGGTCTATAGCTCCAGAGAGGAGACGGCAGGCTCGCCTTGAACTGAAGTTACAGCTCCTAGCAGCGGCTTTACAGCCCAGTCGTAACCCCAGACCAGAGAGCACACACCCCGCAGACTCCATAGAGCCTGCTATAAGTGCGGCAAGGCAGGACACTATGCCAACAGGTGTCCGCAGGGTCCCCGAGTCCCAACGCAGCCTTGCTATAAGTGCAAGGCATCAGGACATTAGGCCAGTGAATGTCCTAACCCTCATCC
>NW_022319482.1:1802-2421 GCF_002776525.5 Piliocolobus tephrosceles
ACTGAAGGTGCCGAGACTCGGGGACCCCCATCACCCTCGCCGAGCCGCGGGTAACTCTCCTGGTAGCGGGTAAGACAATTACTTTTTTAATCAACAGCGAGGCTACCTATTCTGTTTTGCCATCCTTCTCTGGACCTAGCCTTCCATCCAATATCTCTGTAGTAGGAGTAAGTGGAAAGCCATCCACTCCACGAAAAACTCCAATCCTTAATTGCTGCCTGGCCAACAAGTACTTTGCGCACTCATTCCTCATTCCCAACTAAAAAGGGCCCCTACCGAAAGCAATCAGTGGAAATCAGTTTGGCTTTCCCCCACTCGCCTCAAACTTACTAAATTTTCTTAACTATCTCATACTCCCCAACCTTGCCAGGACTATCCTTCTGGGTTTTGCCCATATTCCAACAAATGCTTCCATTCCTCATTCCTATACTAATACTGTGCCTTATTTTATTTTTCATCCATGCGTCCAAATACCAACCATGGGCCCCGACCTTAACGACGCCCCTTAACAGCAGGAAGTAGCCAGACAGACCACGGCGCCCCTTTATCACTATTATCAATAAAAGGTTGGACTGTTTGGACGAACGGAGGCAAGATGGTGCACTTCCGGGTTCTTCTT
>NW_022319483.1:0-4894 GCF_002776525.5 Piliocolobus tephrosceles
TGACCATTCAGGGGTTAGTCTTGATGTTTACAAGGATTCAATGCAAGGTGTGATTTTAATCATTATTTGTATGATACTTTTAGAAGTAGTAGTGCATTTGTAGGTAGCCATTCTAAAGGGAAAATTGTCTGAAAATTGAAATTCTACAAAATAACTGAGGAGTACTCTTCAGAAGTGTCATGAAAAATAGGAAAAGATTGAGACCTGTCACTGAGGAAATTAGACATGACAAAATGCAGTGTGGGATCCTAGAACAGAAAAAGAACATTAGAGAGGAAACTGGTGAAACCCCAGTAAAATCTGTAGTTTATTTAGTAGCATCGTGCTGAAGTTAGTTTTGATAATTGCACTATAATTACATAAGAAGTTAAACTTAGGGGATATTGGGTGAAGGATACGTGGGAACTCTCTACTATTTTTGCAGCTTTTCTCTAAATCTAAAATTTTTCAAAATAAAAGGTTAAAAAATGATTCCCACATAAAAAAGGATCATCTCTGAGTTAATAATATAAGTGATTATTATCAAGGGTAATTATCAGTTGCACAAGTCTTTTTATTTTATTTTATTTATTTATTTTGAGACAGAGTTTTGCTTTTGTTGCCCAGGCTGGAGTGCAATGGGACGATCTCAGCTTACTGCAACCTCTGCCTCCTGGATTCAAGCAATTCTCCTGCCTCAGTCTCCCAAGTAGCTGGGAGTACAGGCATACACCACCATGCCCGGCTAATTTTTGCATTTTTAGTAGTGACAGGGTTTCTCCATCTTGGTCAGGCTGGTCTCAAACTCCTGACCTGAGGTGATCTGCCTGCCTTGGCCTCCCAAAGTGCTGGGATTATAGGTGTGAGCCACTGTGCCTGGCCTGGTTGCACAAGTCTTATAGGAGATACCAGAATCTCCAAGGGGTACAACGTATCTTTAATTTGGATGTGCTGTTATTCTGTTGTAGGCACAATGTGGTAGGCATCTGTTGGTTTTGCCAGACAGACACTCATTCCCCTATTTTCCTTTCTTTTTTTTTTTCTTTTTTTGTGAGATGGAGTCTTGTTCTGTTGCCCAGGCTGGAGTGCCACGGCGTGATCTTGGCTCACTGCAACCTCCACCTCTCCGGTTCAAGCGATTGCTCCTGTCCTCAGCCTCCCGAGTAGTTGGCATTACAGGTGCCCACCATCATGCTCGGCAAATTTTAGTATTTTTAATAGACACAGCATTTCCCCATGTTGGCCAGGCTGGTCCAGAACTCCTGACTTCAGTGGGTCTGTGGCCTCAGCCTCCCCAAGTGCTGGGATTACAGGTGTGAACCAACGTGCCCGACCACATTCCCCTCTTTTCTGATAACTGCCCCCCCGTTATGCCACTTAATCCCTCCCTGGTCCAGTTCATGAGCTGACCCACCCCAAAACTCCATGAACACATGACCCACCTGGGCCAATCAGTGCCTTCCTTGGCACTTTTGCTAGAACGATAAGGAAAGATAAATTTGTTTTCCTCTGGGATTGTTCAATTTGTAGGATATAAACCTGGAGCTACCTGATACCACCATGTAGAGAAAGAATCCTAAGAGTGAAAGCATAGAGAGAGACAACTCAGAGATGGTGAGGTCCAGCCCTAATTATATAACTTCAGCCCCTGAACCTAGGTATGTCAGAAACCATAGGTTTCTTGGTTAACTTAACCCTGTTAAGCATGAGTCACTGATACTCTCAACCTTCCACCTTTTCTGTCTCAGTTTATTTGGCTTAAGCCGGTTTGAGTTTAGTCTCTGTCACTTGATACCAAAAGAGTCATGAATGAGCTCTTCCTTTCTCCGTCATCATGGTGTGTGCTTGACTCCGCTTCTCACCATGTCTTCTCACAAGACTTTCAGGATTAAGTGATTCCTGGCCAAAAAGCAAAAGCAAAATCGTCCCATTCCCCAGTGGATTCGTATGAAAACTGGTAATAAAATCAGGTACAACTCCAAAAGGAGACATTGGAGAAGAACCAAGCTAGGTCTGTAAGGAATTGCACATGAGATGGCACACATATTTATGCTGTCTGAAGGTCATGATCACGTTACCGTATCAAGCTGAAAATGTCACCACTATCTGGAGAGTTAGATGATTTATTGGGAATATATTTTTTTTCTCTGAATCTGTTATGAGCGTGTTGGTTGGCTGGGTTGAGTAATAAATATGTGAGATCTTTCATTTTTTTAAAAAAGAATAATGAATGAAACATTCTATATTTTATTTTTTTTAATAATTCATTTTTGAGACAGGGTCTCACTCCTGTGGCTGAGGCTGCAGTGTAATGATGCGAGCTTGGCTCACTGCAGTCTCTAATTTCTGGGTTCAAGTGACCCTCCCACATCAGCCTCCCGAGTAGCTGGGACTACAAGCAGACACCACCACTCCCAGCTAATGTTGTATTTTTAGTAGAGAAGGAGTTTCACCAAGCTATGTAGCCTGGTCTCGAACTTCTGAGCTCAAGTGATGAGCCTGCCTTGGCCTCCCAAAGTGCTGGGATTACAATCGTGAGCCACTGTGCTCGGCCTACATTCTATATTTTGATACTCACTTTGAAATTCAAATGTATTAAAGGAGAACATTGATTTTATATTTTTGTAAAGGCAGTCTTGTTTTAAAGAGAGAAAAATTTGGGTACAGTGGCTCATGCCTGTAATCCCAACACTTTGAGAGGCTGAGGCAGGAGGATTAGTTGAGCCCAGGAGTTTGAGACCAGCCAGGGCAACATAGTGAGATCCCTGTCTCTACAAAACAAACCAAAACTAGCTAGGTGTGGTGGTGCGTGCCTGTAGTCCTAGCTACTCAGGAAGCTAAGGCAGGAAGATTGCTTGAGCCTTGGAGTTTGAGGCTGTAGGTGAGCCATGATTGCCCCACTGTACTCCAACCTGGGCTACGGAGCAAGACACTGTCCCCCAATCCAGAAACAGAAAATGAAAGAAAAATTTGACACAAGTTGTCACCTTAACAATTTTAGAAACAGTTCTTTTTCTTTTCTTTCTTCTTCTTTGTTTTTCTTTTCTTCTTTTTTAGACAATGTCACATTCTGTCGCCCAAGCTGGAGTGCAGTGGCATCCTCACGGCTTACTGCAGCCTCAACCTCCCAGGCTCACACCATCCTCCCACCTCAGCCTCCCAGGTAGCTGGCACTAGAAACTTGCACCACCATACCTGGCTAATTTTTGTATTTTTAATAGAGATGGGGGTTTCACCATGTTTCCCAGGCTGGTCTTGAACTCCTGGACTCAAGTGATCCTCCCACTTCAGCCTCCCAAAGTGCTCAGATTATAGGCATAAGCCACCATGCCCAGCCAATTTTTTCTTTCATGAGTCATTAAGCTATGTGAAACTTAGTGGATAGAAATTGTAAAACAGTCCAAATGTGTTTAATTTCCATGGTTATCCACTGGGGAATATGGGTCAATAGAGACAAGAGGACTGCTCTTGTTTCTCAACATCTATATACCTTTCAGTGTCTAACATAAACACATTTCCAATAAAATTAACAACTGTTAATTGGAATTCACTCTAGTTGTAGGGGAAAGGAAATATTTAAATCCTTTTCAGATTTTTTTTTCTTTTCTTTTTTTTTTTTTTTAAGATGGAGTTTCACTCTAGTTGCCCAGACTGGAGTGCAGTGGCACAATCTTGGCTCACTGCAACCTCCACCTCCCAGGTTCAAGCGAATCTCCTGCTTCAGCCTCCCAAGTAGCTGGGATTACAGGTGCATGCCACCATGCCTGGCTAATTTTTTTTTTTTTTTTTTAAGTAGGGATGGGGATTCCCCCTGTTGGCCAGGCTGGTCTCGAACTCTTGATCTCAGGTGATCCGCCCACTTCAGCCTCCCAAAGTGTTAGGATTACAGATGTGAGCCACTGTGGCTGGCTCTTTTTCAGATTAAAGAAAAAAATTATCTTCGTATCTTGACCATGCTACCTTCAAACCAGTTTTCATTAAAAAAAAAATCAAGACAAGAGCAATATTAGATTTATGTCTGACGGCATTAAAAAGCTGCAAGCACAAGAGGATAGAGAATACATTTTCTTTTTAAGTATCTAGGGAACATACATGAACACTGATCATCTATTAGGCCAGAAATAAAATATCAATTTCAAAAGGCAGAAATATTACAGACATTTTCTGAATACAGTATGATAAACCTAGAAATTAATTATCGAATCAGAAAAAAATCCCCTTGTCCTGGAGATTAAGAAATTGTCTTAAATGATGCTTGAGTCAAAGGGGGAAATAAGAACCAATGCTGAACTTCTAAGATGGAATTAAAGCATAAGGACAGTTGCTAGCATCTGTGCTGTCATTGTGTGAATTAGAAAAGGTGTTACTTTTTCAAGTAAAAACAGAGACTAACCCTGCTGTATCTGTGAGTGACGATGGCCTGGAGCCCAGCTGGCTGAAAGATGAGCATGAGGCTCTGGGGAATTAGAGCCAAAGTGAGTTGGTAACTGGAGAAGAAAGAAAACATAAATTTCTCTTCTCTAGGGGAAAAAAACCTGAGTACAAGTTTTCCCTTAAGATTGGAAGCAAATTTCTATTAAAGTGCTTGCTAGCAAGATTTTGAAGGCCAGGAAAAAGTAATATGCAAGAAGTGTTTTCTTTGATTGAGTTCTATATTCTCAAGACCTGACTCCTAAGAACAAAAAGACAAGAAAGCAGTTTATTAAAATACAAGAATTTTAATAAACTTGTTACTTTCCTGTAACCCACTATAGATTTACCTGTTTCAAATGCTTTTTAATTTTTAATTTTTAATTTTTTTTTTGAGGCAGTGTCTTGTTCTGTCACCCAGGCTGGAGTGCAGTGGCATGATCTCAGCTCACTGCAACCTCCTCCTTCCGGGTTCAAGCAAGCCTCGTGCCTCAGCCTTCCAAGC
>NW_022319484.1:0-4894 GCF_002776525.5 Piliocolobus tephrosceles
GCTTGGAAGGCTGAGGCACGAGGCTTGCTTGAACCCGGAAGGAGGAGGTTGCAGTGAGCTGAGATCATGCCACTGCACTCCAGCCTGGGTGACAGAACAAGACACTGCCTCAAAAAAAAAATTAAAAATTAAAAATTAAAAAGCATTTGAAACAGGTAAATCTATAGTGGGTTACAGGAAAGTAACAAGTTTATTAAAATTCTTGTATTTTAATAAACTGCTTTCTTGTCTTTTTGTTCTTAGGAGTCAGGTCTTGAGAATATAGAACTCAATCAAAGAAAACACTTCTTGCATATTACTTTTTCCTGGCCTTCAAAATCTTGCTAGCAAGCACTTTAATAGAAATTTGCTTCCAATCTTAAGGGAAAACTTGTACTCAGGTTTTTTTCCCCTAGAGAAGAGAAATTTATGTTTTCTTTCTTCTCCAGTTACCAACTCACTTTGGCTCTAATTCCCCAGAGCCTCATGCTCATCTTTCAGCCAGCTGGGCTCCAGGCCATCGTCACTCACAGATACAGCAGGGTTAGTCTCTGTTTTTACTTGAAAAAGTAACACCTTTTCTAATTCACACAATGACAGCACAGATGCTAGCAACTGTCCTTATGCTTTAATTCCATCTTAGAAGTTCAGCATTGGTTCTTATTTCCCCCTTTGACTCAAGCATCATTTAAGACAATTTCTTAATCTCCAGGACAAGGGGATTTTTTTCTGATTCGATAATTAATTTCTAGGTTTATCATACTGTATTCAGAAAATGTCTGTAATATTTCTGCCTTTTGAAATTGATATTTTATTTCTGGCCTAATAGATGATCAGTGTTCATGTATGTTCCCTAGATACTTAAAAAGAAAATGTATTCTCTATCCTCTTGTGCTTGCAGCTTTTTAATGCCGTCAGACATAAATCTAATATTGCTCTTGTCTTGATTTTTTTTTTAATGAAAACTGGTTTGAAGGTAGCATGGTCAAGATACGAAGATAATTTTTTTCTTTAATCTGAAAAAGAGCCAGCCACAGTGGCTCACATCTGTAATCCTAACACTTTGGGAGGCTGAAGTGGGCGGATCACCTGAGATCAAGAGTTCGAGACCAGCCTGGCCAACAGGGGGAATCCCCATCCCTACTTAAAAAAAAAAAAAAAAAATTAGCCAGGCATGGTGGCATGCACCTGTAATCCCAGCTACTTGGGAGGCTGAAGCAGGAGATTCGCTTGAACCTGGGAGGTGGAGGTTGCAGTGAGCCAAGATTGTGCCACTGCACTCCAGTCTGGGCAACTAGAGTGAAACTCCATCTTAAAAAAAAAAAAAAAGAAAAGAAAAAAAAATCTGAAAAGGATTTAAATATTTCCTTTCCCCTACAACTAGAGTGAATTCCAATTAACAGTTGTTAATTTTATTGGAAATGTGTTTATGTTAGACACTGAAAGGTATATAGATGTTGAGAAACAAGAGCAGTCCTCTTGTCTCTATTGACCCATATTCCCCAGTGGATAACCATGGAAATTAAACACATTTGGACTGTTTTACAATTTCTATCCACTAAGTTTCACATAGCTTAATGACTCATGAAAGAAAAAATTGGCTGGGCATGGTGGCTTATGCCTATAATCTGAGCACTTTGGGAGGCTGAAGTGGGAGGATCACTTGAGTCCAGGAGTTCAAGACCAGCCTGGGAAACATGGTGAAACCCCCATCTCTATTAAAAATACAAAAATTAGCCAGGTATGGTGGTGCAAGTTTCTAGTGCCAGCTACCTGGGAGGCTGAGGTGGGAGGATGGTGTGAGCCTGGGAGGTTGAGGCTGCAGTAAGCCGTGAGGATGCCACTGCACTCCAGCTTGGGCGACAGAATGTGACATTGTCTAAAAAAGAAGAAAAGAAAAACAAAGAAGAAGAAAGAAAAGAAAAAGAACTGTTTCTAAAATTGTTAAGGTGACAACTTGTGTCAAATTTTTCTTTCATTTTCTGTTTCTGGATTGGGGGACAGTGTCTTGCTCCGTAGCCCAGGTTGGAGTACAGTGGGGCAATCATGGCTCACCTACAGCCTCAAACTCCAAGGCTCAAGCAATCTTCCTGCCTTAGCTTCCTGAGTAGCTAGGACTACAGGCACGCACCACCACACCTAGCTAGTTTTGGTTTGTTTTGTAGAGACAGGGATCTCACTATGTTGCCCTGGCTGGTCTCAAACTCCTGGGCTCAACTAATCCTCCTGCCTCAGCCTCTCAAAGTGTTGGGATTACAGGCATGAGCCACTGTACCCAAATTTTTCTCTCTTTAAAACAAGACTGCCTTTACAAAAATATAAAATCAATGTTCTCCTTTAATACATTTGAATTTCAAAGTGAGTATCAAAATATAGAATGTAGGCCGAGCACAGTGGCTCACGATTGTAATCCCAGCACTTTGGGAGGCCAAGGCAGGCTCATCACTTGAGCTCAGAAGTTCGAGACCAGGCTACATAGCTTGGTGAAACTCCTTCTCTACTAAAAATACAACATTAGCTGGGAGTGGTGGTGTCTGCTTGTAGTCCCAGCTACTCGGGAGGCTGATGTGGGAGGGTCACTTGAACCCAGAAATTAGAGACTGCAGTGAGCCAAGCTCGCATCATTACACTGCAGCCTCAGCCACAGGAGTGAGACCCTGTCTCAAAAATGAATTATTAAAAAAAATAAAATATAGAATGTTTCATTCATTATTCTTTTTTAAAAAAATGAAAGATCTCACATATTTATTACTCAACCCAGCCAACCAACACGCTCATAACAGATTCAGAGAAAAAAAATATATTCCCAATAAATCATCTAACTCTCCAGATAGTGGTGACATTTTCAGCTTGATACGGTAACGTGATCATGACCTTCAGACAGCATAAATATGTGTGCCATCTCATGTGCAATTCCTTACAGACCTAGCTTGGTTCTTCTCCAATGTCTCCTTTTGGAGTTGTACCTGATTTTATTACCAGTTTTCATACGAATCCACTGGGGAATGGGACGATTTTGCTTTTGCTTTTTGGCCAGGAATCACTTAATCCTGAAAGTCTTGTGAGAAGACATGGTGAGAAGCGGAGTCAAGCACACACCATGATGACGGAGAAAGGAAGAGCTCATTCATGACTCTTTTGGTATCAAGTGACAGAGACTAAACTCAAACCGGCTTAAGCCAAATAAACTGAGACAGAAAAGGTGGAAGGTTGAGAGTATCAGTGACTCATGCTTAACAGGGTTAAGTTAACCAAGAAACCTATGGTTTCTGACATACCTAGGTTCAGGGGCTGAAGTTATATAATTAGGGCTGGACCTCACCATCTCTGAGTTGTCTCTCTCTATGCTTTCACTCTTAGGATTCTTTCTCTACATGGTGGTATCAGGTAGCTCCAGGTTTATATCCTACAAATTGAACAATCCCAGAGGAAAACAAATTTATCTTTCCTTATCGTTCTAGCAAAAGTGCCAAGGAAGGCACTGATTGGCCCAGGTGGGTCATGTGTTCATGGAGTTTTGGGGTGGGTCAGCTCATGAACTGGACCAGGGAGGGATTAAGTGGCATAACGGGGGGGCAGTTATCAGAAAAGAGGGGAATGTGGTCGGGCACGTTGGTTCACACCTGTAATCCCAGCACTTGGGGAGGCTGAGGCCACAGACCCACTGAAGTCAGGAGTTCTGGACCAGCCTGGCCAACATGGGGAAATGCTGTGTCTATTAAAAATACTAAAATTTGCCGAGCATGATGGTGGGCACCTGTAATGCCAACTACTCGGGAGGCTGAGGACAGGAGCAATCGCTTGAACCGGAGAGGTGGAGGTTGCAGTGAGCCAAGATCACGCCGTGGCACTCCAGCCTGGGCAACAGAACAAGACTCCATCTCACAAAAAAAGAAAAAAAAAAAGAAAGGAAAATAGGGGAATGAGTGTCTGTCTGGCAAAACCAACAGATGCCTACCACATTGTGCCTACAACAGAATAACAGCACATCCAAATTAAAGATACGTTGTACCCCTTGGAGATTCTGGTATCTCCTATAAGACTTGTGCAACCAGGCCAGGCACAGTGGCTCACACCTATAATCCCAGCACTTTGGGAGGCCAAGGCAGGCAGATCACCTCAGGTCAGGAGTTTGAGACCAGCCTGACCAAGATGGAGAAACCCTGTCACTACTAAAAATGCAAAAATTAGCCGGGCATGGTGGTGTATGCCTGTACTCCCAGCTACTTGGGAGACTGAGGCAGGAGAATTGCTTGAATCCAGGAGGCAGAGGTTGCAGTAAGCTGAGATCGTCCCATTGCACTCCAGCCTGGGCAACAAAAGCAAAACTCTGTCTCAAAATAAATAAATAAAATAAAATAAAAAGACTTGTGCAACTGATAATTACCCTTGATAATAATCACTTATATTATTAACTCAGAGATGATCCTTTTTTATGTGGGAATCATTTTTTAACCTTTTATTTTGAAAAATTTTAGATTTAGAGAAAAGCTGCAAAAATAGTAGAGAGTTCCCACGTATCCTTCACCCAATATCCCCTAAGTTTAACTTCTTATGTAATTATAGTGCAATTATCAAAACTAACTTCAGCACGATGCTACTAAATAAACTACAGATTTTACTGGGGTTTCACCAGTTTCCTCTCTAATGTTCTTTTTCTGTTCTAGGATCCCACACTGCATTTTGTCATGTCTAATTTCCTCAGTGACAGGTCTCAATCTTTTCCTATTTTTCATGACACTTCTGAAGAGTACTCCTCAGTTATTTTGTAGAATTTCAATTTTCAGACAATTTTCCCTTTAGAATGGCTACCTACAAATGCACTACTACTTCTAAAAGTATCATACAAATAATGATTAAAATCACACCTTGCATTGAATCCTTGTAAACATCAAGACTAACCCCTGAATGGTCA
>NW_022319485.1:0-6104 GCF_002776525.5 Piliocolobus tephrosceles
AAGGTTTAGCAACAGGGTGGAGTGGGCTTGCATCCTGTGCCCTTTCATTTCCCCCTCTCACAAGTAACTGAGTGTCCAATCCTGGACCCTGAACTGTCATAGAGTGATCTCTTCTTCAGGGTGAGGAAGGGGTTGGTAATGGCTGCGGAGGACCATTAATTGGATGGTATCAAATCTTTGTCTAACAAATTGTAGAATTTTATTTACTACACAGGGGCCTATAGTCAGCAGAAGCAGTAAAGACATCAGGGGGCCTATGAAAGGTGCTAGAAGAGAAAACATGGAAGAGTTCCACCAATTATTAGCTGCTGTAGTAAACTGTTGCTTTTTCATTTCTAAGCTTAGTTTATGTAGACGTTGGACTCTCTCCTCAACTAATCCTGACTCATTTATATAGAAACAGCATTCTTGCAGCCGATTGGTTGCAGAGGCTGTTGCTATGTGCCGAATAGCAGTAGGGATATTTTTCTTGGTATGGGTCATGATATAGGGAGGTAAATCGGAGTACTGCACCCGGAGGGGGGGCAGTCTGCACTAGCTAGCAGTTTACCCTAGGGGGTTTCCCCGGGGTGAGTTTTGTTTTCATAGAGCCAAAACCTCCAGACATAGGGATTAGACGGCGCAGCAGTGAGGAGAGTTAGATGCATAAGATATGAGAACATTGGTAAGCTGGACATGGTTACGGCTATGGGGATGACGGCGCAGGGTTAGCTTTAAGGGATTGTTCTTAGCTTTGTCTACAGTCCATGTAACCGGTGCTCCATACGGCCCAAGAAGGTCGGATGTTGGGTCCACTGGTTTGACGTGTGTGTAGTGGATCCACGAAGTGATGCCTTCTACGTTGACAGCGGTGGGAGTAGTCAGGAGTACTTGCAGTGGTCCTTTCCACCTGGGTTGGAGAGTTTCTTGCCGGTGGCGCTTGACTAGGACCCAGTCTCCTGGCTGGAACGGATGGGGTGTCGGCGGAGGTCCTGCTTCGTACAGTTCTCGTAGCCTGGGCCAAATTTCCTGGTGAATTTTCTGTAAGGCTTGTAGGGAGAACAAGAGCTCAGAGACATTTTCGGTTTCAGGTTTGAGTAAGTCATCTTTTAGACTGGGAACCAGGGGTGGGGGTCTGCCATACATGATTTCATATGGGGTGAGGCCCAGTCTGTAAGGGGTATTCCGGGCCAGGAACAGAGCGTAGGGGAGAAGTACTACCCAATTAGCACCAGTCTCCATGGTCAATTTAGTTAAGGTCTCCTTTAGGGTCCGATTCATCCTTTCTACCTGTCCTGAGCTTTGGGGCCTATAAGCACAATGTAATTTCCAATTTGCCCCAAGAATGGAAGCCAAATCCTGACTTACCTTAGCAACGAAGGCTGGTCCATTGTCTGACCCTATCTGGATGGGAAAGCCATACCTGGGGAGGATTTCTTCCAAAATTTTCTTTGCTACAACCTGAGCAGTTTCTCTCTTAGTTGGGAATGCTGCTGTCCATCCTGAAAAAGTATCTACAAAGACAAGTAAGTACTGATACCCATATTTCCCGGGTTTTACCTCTGTGAAATCTATCTCCCCATAGACGCCAGGCCTAGTTCCTCTAAACCTGGTCCCTGCAGTGGCTTGGGTTCGGGGGTAAGCGTTGTTCAGTTGGCAGACTTTGCAATTTGTTGTAACATTGCTGGCCAGTTCAGCTATGCGCCTGATCCTGAACTTGGCGTGCCTGATTAAGTCTATCGTTCGCCGGGCACCCAGGTGGGTTGTCCGGTGGATGTGTTCCAATACTTGCCATCCTAATTTTTCTGGTAGGATGGTTTGGTCATCGATATCAGTCCACCACCCATTCTGAACCTGCTTTAGGGGAAGCGTGTCCATCCACTTGCGGTCCTGTTCAGAGTAATCGGGAAAACATGGCAAGTCTCACGGGCCTGGATCAGAGAGCTGGAGCGCAAGGAGCTGACTGGGAGCCTTTGCTATGCTCTGTGCGGTTTGGTCGGCTAAGAAGTTGCCTCGAGCAGTTGGCGTAGTTGGTTTCTGATGCCCAGGGCAATGTACGATAGCCAATTTCTTTGGTTTCCACAAAGCAGTTAATAGAGCTAGGATCTCTTGCTTGCTTTTTATTTCTTTGCCTTCAGCTGTTAATAGTCCCCTCTCCCTGTAGATGGCCCCAGGTATGTGCGCCGTGGCAAAGGCATAGCGGCTATCCGTGTATACTGTTAGTTTTTTCTCTGCCCCTAGGGTGAGGGCTTGGGTGAGTGCTACCAGTTCGGCTCTTTGGGCCGATGTCCCTGGGGGCAAGGGCTCCGCCCAGATTACCTCAGTCTCTGACGTTACAGCCGCTCCTGCATACCGCTGGCCTTGGTGGACGAAGCTGCTGCCATCAGTGAACCAGATGAGTTCTGCGTCTGGGAGCGGACGATCTTGTAGGTCCTCCCGCACCCCATGCACCTGAGCCAGTATCTCAGTGCACTCATGGGACGGGGCGTCCAAGTCCGGATTTGGCAACAGCGAGGCAGGATTTAAAGAGGTTGGGGGCAGAAAGGTTATTCTGAGAGGGTTTAACAGCAGTCCTTGATAGTGGGTGAGCCGGGCGTTACTTATCCATCGGTCCGGCGGCTGCCGGAGGACGCCTTCAATGGCATGCGGGGTTGTAATGCGCAGCTCTTGCCCCATGATAAGTTTATCAGCATCCCGGACCATTAGGGCGGTCGCCGCGATTATCCGCAGGCAGGGTGGCCAGCCGGCAGCCACTGAATCTAATTTCTTTGACAAATAGGCGACTGGCCTCTGCCAGGGGCCTAGGTACTGTGTTAATACGGCTTTTGCAACACCCTTGCTTTCATCTACGTATAAGTGGAAGGGCTTGGAGACATCAGGAAGCCCTAGCGCGGGGGCTGATAACAAGGCAGTTTTGATTTGTTGGAAGGCCCGCTCAGCCTCTTCGGTCCAATTGAAGGGCTGCTGTTCCTTTGTTGCCTCATATAGGGGCTTGGCTATCTCAGCAAATCCAGGTATCCATAACCTGCAGAACCCTGCCGACCCCAGGAATTCTCTTACTTGCCATGTTGACTGGGGTCTAGGGATGCACAGGACTGTTTCCTTTCGGGCTTTGGTTAGCCAGCGTTGCCCCCCTTTCAATAGGTACCCTAAATAAGTTACCTCCGACTTGCAGATCTGAGCCTTCGCTGCTGAGGCTCGGTAGCCTAGCTCCCCCAGAGTCTTCAAGAGGTCCTCAGTCCCTTGAACACAAGTTCCCGGGGACTTGGCTGCTATTAAAAGATCATCCACATACTGCAAGAGAGTTATTTCAGGGTGTTGTCGCCGGTACTCACCCAGATCTTCATGAAGGGCTTCATCGAACAGGGTCGGTGAGTTTTTGAACCCTTGTGGCAGCCCGGTGCATGTTAGCTGACCGTTGATGCCCCTCTCAGGATCAGTCCATTCAAATGCAAAGAGTTCTTGACTTTTGGGAGCCAGAGGGAGACTGAAGAAAGCATCTTTTAGATCAAGAACGGTATACCACTGTTTTTCAGGGTGTAGGGCACTTAGGAGGGTGTATGGATTAGGCACAGTAGGATGTATGTCCACGACCCTTTTGTTAACTTCTCTTAAGTCCTGCACTGGCCTATAATCCATACCGTTGGGCTTGCGAACGGGTAACAGCGGAGTGTTCCACGGTGAGTGGCAAGCCCGCAGGACTCCTTGGTCTAAAAGCCGGCGGATGTGAGGCATGATCCCTTTCTTTGCCTCTAGGGGCATAGGATACTGCCGAACCCGAACCGGATCCGTCCCCGGCTTAACTTCAACAAATATGGCAGGCCGATGCTTAGCCAGTCCTAAGCCCCCTGTTTCCGCCCACGCTTCAGGGAAGCGCAGGAGCCAAGAGTCAATTTCCTGATCCGGGGACTTTTGCTCCTGATGAAGTCTGTATTCATCATTTAAGGTGACGGTCAAGATAGATATTGGCCTGCTTTGGGAGTCAGTCACCTTGGGCCCTTCTGGCTCAAAGTGAATTTGGGCCCCCATTTTTGTTAACAAGTCTCTCCCTAGTAGGGGGCAAGGGCTTTCTGGGATGACCAGGAAGGAATGGGATACTTTTCCCGTTCCTAAGTTCACAGTTCTCTGTGTCGTCCAGGGGTATTTTTTTATGCCTGTGGCCCCGTGTACCCAAGATGAGTCCATGAACATTTTCCCAAGTGGTTTTGTTAGGACTGAGCGTTCTGCCCCAGTATCGACCAAGAAGCGAATTGGGGACCCCTCCACTTGCAAAGTTAAACTGGGTTACCGGAGGGGGTCCGAACCCCGTCCTCCCCAGTCAGAGTCCTGGGTAACGAGTACGGAGTTAGGGTTAGCTGGTTTCCGTTTCTTTGGGCAGTCTTTAATCCAGTGACCACGTTCCTTGCAATAAGCACACTGATCCTTTTTTCGTCCTTGCCTGGGGCCTTGCTTTGTCTGCTTTCTGCTTTGGCCATTCCCTGCCTGGGGGAAAGCTGCTACCAAGACTTTGGTCATTTCTTTAGTTGCCTTAAACTGTTTGTTTTTCTTCTGGAGTATCCCTATTATTATAAACTCGCTGGGCCATCTGAAGGAGGTCCTGAATCTGCTTTCCCTCCAAACCCTCTAATTTCTGGAGTTTTCGTTTAATATCTGGTGCTGCCTGGTTCACAAAAGACATTACTATGGCTGCCTGATTTTCTGGTGCCTCTGGGTCCATAGGGGTGAACTGCCTGAAAGCTTCCATTAGTCTTTCTAGATAAGCGGCAGGACTTTCTATCTTATCCTGCAGTACTGTGTACACTTTAGCTAAATTGGTGGGCTTGCGAGCTGCAGCCCGGAGACCTGCCATTAGAGTCTGGCGATAAATGAGCAGTCGTCCCCTACCTTCTGCCGTGTTGTAATCCCATCTGGGTCGGGTTAAGGGAAAAGCCGCGTTGATGAGGTCAGGAGTTGCAGTTGGCTGGCCATCATCTCCTGGAACCAGCTTTTTGGCCCCACTCCTCCGTTGTGAACAGGATTCGGAGGAGCTGTTGACAGTCATCCCAGGTCGGCTGGTGAGTAAACATGACACTAACAACGAGGTTAGATCTTTGGGATTATCTGAGATAAATCACTAGTGGAAAAAGGCCAATACATGAGACGGGGGAGCCCGGTATCATTGAGCGATCCTATTTCTCTGAGGGGCAGGGCTACAGTAGAGTCAGGGATTTGGGAAGCTTGGTCCCGCTGCAGGCGGCCTCCTGTTCCGCCAGCCGGCCCCCCCGGGGTTACTTTCGCTTTCGGCTGCTTCCGCTTCTCGGTCTCCCTCCACGGAAGCACCACCCTGGGGGACTGGGTCCTGCGGGATAGGGTGCGGATATGGTGGGGGAAGTGTGGGTTCTAACGATAGGGGGTCCTGGCTATCCGGCAGTACGGGGCCGGGGGAGCAGAGGGGGTCCTTTGTTTTGTAGGTCGCGTGACTAGGACCTTGCAGAGCTCAGGGATGAACGGGGTCATCCAGGGCGGTGGGTTTTCCAGGAGATCCTGCCACACTAGAATATAAGGAATTTGATCAGGATGTCCTGACCGATGAAATTGTTAACAAGGAGGGAGAGCGGCGTGCTCTGGGCGCTGCCCATTTTTGGACTGTTCCTACAAGGAGAAGGAGAGATGAAAATTAATGTTAAGCAGAGGGGAGTATCTGACAGGTCCGGTCCTGGAAGAGAAGGAGAGGTTTTATGTTTCTTTTTAGACTTAACACTTAACAATAACAGACAGACAATGGTAAACGATGAGCATTCGCGAGCACGTGTCGGACTTAACTTCCGACCTGAGTCAGACGGGGCAACCAAGTGTGGAGGCCCCCAGATGGGCACCGGGGGACGTCTCCCACCAGTCCCAATTGGCTGTCTTTTAGGGCGTCCGCCAAGACCGTGCCACCTACAGTACAGACCAATACAGATCACAGATTTCGCGAAATTTCAGGAAGACAGACATAGACAGAGACAGAGACAAAGACAAAGCCAGCTTACTTACAGATTAAGATCCGTTGACTTGGAGGTCTGGTGGGCTTGGGGGAAATCTCGGAAGAGCCCCCATTTGTTATGCCCAGACCGTTTATTCCCCGAAGAAGACCACCAGAGTCC
>NW_022319486.1:0-6104 GCF_002776525.5 Piliocolobus tephrosceles
GGACTCTGGTGGTCTTCTTCGGGGAATAAACGGTCTGGGCATAACAAATGGGGGCTCTTCCGAGATTTCCCCCAAGCCCACCAGACCTCCAAGTCAACGGATCTTAATCTGTAAGTAAGCTGGCTTTGTCTTTGTCTCTGTCTCTGTCTATGTCTGTCTTCCTGAAATTTCGCGAAATCTGTGATCTGTATTGGTCTGTACTGTAGGTGGCACGGTCTTGGCGGACGCCCTAAAAGACAGCCAATTGGGACTGGTGGGAGACGTCCCCCGGTGCCCATCTGGGGGCCTCCACACTTGGTTGCCCCGTCTGACTCAGGTCGGAAGTTAAGTCCGACACGTGCTCGCGAATGCTCATCGTTTACCATTGTCTGTCTGTTATTGTTAAGTGTTAAGTCTAAAAAGAAACATAAAACCTCTCCTTCTCTTCCAGGACCGGACCTGTCAGATACTCCCCTCTGCTTAACATTAATTTTCATCTCTCCTTCTCCTTGTAGGAACAGTCCAAAAATGGGCAGCGCCCAGAGCACGCCGCTCTCCCTCCTTGTTAACAATTTCATCGGTCAGGACATCCTGATCAAATTCCTTATATTCTAGTGTGGCAGGATCTCCTGGAAAACCCACCGCCCTGGATGACCCCGTTCATCCCTGAGCTCTGCAAGGTCCTAGTCACGCGACCTACAAAACAAAGGACCCCCTCTGCTCCCCCGGCCCCGTACTGCCGGATAGCCAGGACCCCCTATCGTTAGAACCCACACTTCCCCCACCATATCCGCACCCTATCCCGCAGGACCCAGTCCCCCAGGGTGGTGCTTCCGTGGAGGGAGACCGAGAAGCGGAAGCAGCCGAAAGCGAAAGTAACCCCGGGGGGGCCGGCTGGCGGAACAGGAGGCCGCCTGCAGCGGGACCAAGCTTCCCAAATCCCTGACTCTACTGTAGCCCTGCCCCTCAGAGAAATAGGATCGCTCAATGATACCGGGCTCCCCCGTCTCATGTATTGGCCTTTTTCCACTAGTGATTTATCTCAGATAATCCCAAAGATCTAACCTCGTTGTTAGTGTCATGTTTACTCACCAGCCGACCTGGGATGACTGTCAACAGCTCCTCCGAATCCTGTTCACAACGGAGGAGTGGGGCCAAAAAGCTGGTTCCAGGAGATGATGGCCAGCCAACTGCAACTCCTGACCTCATCAACGCGGCTTTTCCCTTAACCCGACCCAGATGGGATTACAACACGGCAGAAGGTAGGGGACGACTGCTCATTTATCGCCAGACTCTAATGGCAGGTCTCCGGGCTGCAGCTCGCAAGCCCACCAATTTAGCTAAAGTGTACACAGTACTGCAGGATAAGATAGAAAGTCCTGCCGCTTATCTAGAAAGACTAATGGAAGCTTTCAGGCAGTTCACCCCTATGGACCCAGAGGCACCAGAAAATCAGGCAGCCATAGTAATGTCTTTTGTGAACCAGGCAGCACCAGATATTAAACGAAAACTCCAGAAATTAGAGGGTTTGGAGGGAAAGCAGATTCAGGACCTCCTTCAGATGGCCCAGCGAGTTTATAATAATAGGGATACTCCAGAAGAAAAACAAACAGTTTAAGGCAACTAAAGAAATGACCAAAGTCTTGGTAGCAGCTTTCCCCCAGGCAGGGAATGGCCAAAGCAGAAAGCAGACAAAGCAAGGCCCCAGGCAAGGACGAAAAAAGGATCAGTGTGCTTATTGCAAGGAACGTGGTCACTGGATTAAAGACTGCCCAAAGAAACGGAAACCAGCTAACCCTAACTCCGTACTCGTTACCCAGGACTCTGACTGGGGAGGACGGGGTTCGGACCCCCTCCGGTAACCCAGTTTAACTTTGCAAGTGGAGGGGTCCCCAATTCGCTTCTTGGTCGATACTGGGGCAGAACGCTCAGTCCTAACAAAACCACTTGGGAAAATGTTCATGGACTCATCTTGGGTACACGGGGCCACAGGCATAAAAAAATACCCCTGGACGACACAGAGAACTGTGAACTTAGGAACGGGAAAAGTATCCCATTCCTTCCTGGTCATCCCAGAAAGCCCTTGCCCCCTACTAGGGAGAGACTTGTTAACAAAAATGGGGGCCCAAATTCACTTTGAGCCAGAAGGGCCCAAGGTGACTGACTCCCAAAGCAGGCCAATATCTATCTTGACCGTCACCTTAAATGATGAATACAGACTTCATCAGGAGCAAAAGTCCCCGGATCAGGAAATTGACTCTTGGCTCCTGCGCTTCCCTGAAGCGTGGGCGGAAACAGGGGGCTTAGGACTGGCTAAGCATCGGCCTGCCATATTTGTTGAAGTTAAGCCGGGGACGGATCCGGTTCGGGTTCGGCAGTATCCTATGCCCCTAGAGGCAAAGAAAGGGATCATGCCTCACATCCGCCGGCTTTTAGACCAAGGAGTCCTGCGGGCTTGCCACTCACCGTGGAACACTCCGCTGTTACCCGTTCGCAAGCCCAACGGTATGGATTATAGGCCAGTGCAGGACTTAAGAGAAGTTAACAAAAGGGTCGTGGACATACATCCTACTGTGCCTAATCCATACACCCTCCTAAGTGCCCTACACCCTGAAAAACAGTGGTATACCGTTCTTGATCTAAAAGATGCTTTCTTCAGTCTCCCTCTGGCTCCCAAAAGTCAAGAACTCTTTGCATTTGAATGGACTGATCCTGAGAGGGGCATCAACGGTCAGCTAACATGCACCGGGCTGCCACAAGGGTTCAAAAACTCACCGACCCTGTTCGATGAAGCCCTTCATGAAGATCTGGGTGAGTACCGGCGACAACACCCTGAAATAACTCTCTTGCAGTATGTGGATGATCTTTTAATAGCAGCCAAGTCCCCGGGAACTTGTGTTCAAGGGACTGAGGACCTCTTGAAGACTCTGGGGGAGCTAGGCTACCGAGCCTCAGCAGCGAAGGCTCAGATCTGCAAGTCGGAGGTAACTTATTTAGGGTACCTATTGAAAGGGGGGCAACGCTGGCTAACCAAAGCCCGAAAGGAAACAGTCCTGTGCATCCCTAGACCCCAGTCAACATGGCAAGTAAGAGAATTCCTGGGGTCGGCAGGGTTCTGCAGGTTATGGATACCTGGATTTGCTGAGATAGCCAAGCCCCTATATGAGGCAACAAAGGAACAGCAGCCCTTCAATTGGACCGAAGAGGCTGAGCGGGCCTTCCAACAAATCAAAACTGCCTTGTTATCAGCCCCCGCGCTAGGGCTTCCTGATGTCTCCAAGCCCTTCCACTTATACGTAGATGAAAGCAAGGGTGTTGCAAAAGCCGTATTAACACAGTACCTAGGCCCCTGGCAGAGGCCAGTCGCCTATTTGTCAAAGAAATTAGATTCAGTGGCTGCCGGCTGGCCACCCTGCCTGCGGATAATCGCGGCGACCGCCCTAATGGTCCGGGATGCTGATAAACTTATCATGGGGCAAGAGCTGCGCATTACAACCCCGCATGCCATTGAAGGCGTCCTCCGGCAGCCGCCGGACCGATGGATAAGTAACGCCCGGCTCACCCACTATCAAGGACTGCTGTTAAACCCTCTCAGAATAACCTTTCTGCCCCCAACCTCTTTAAATCCTGCCTCGCTGTTGCCAAATCCGGACTTGGACGCCCCGTCCCATGAGTGCACTGAGATACTGGCTCAGGTGCATGGGGTGCGGGAGGACCTACAAGATCGTCCGCTCCCAGACGCAGAACTCATCTGGTTCACTGATGGCAGCAGCTTCGTCCACCAAGGCCAGCGGTATGCAGGAGCGGCTGTAACGTCAGAGACTGAGGTAATCTGGGCGGAGCCCTTGCCCCCAGGGACATCGGCCCAAAGAGCCGAACTGGTAGCACTCACCCAAGCCCTCACCCTAGGGGCAGAGAAAAAACTAACAGTATACACGGATAGCCGCTATGCCTTTGCCACGGCGCACATACCTGGGGCCATCTACAGGGAGAGGGGACTATTAACAGCTGAAGGCAAAGAAATAAAAAGCAAGCAAGAGATCCTAGCTCTATTAACTGCTTTGTGGAAACCAAAGAAATTGGCTATCGTACATTGCCCTGGGCATCAGAAACCAACTACGCCAACTGCTCGAGGCAACTTCTTAGCCGACCAAACCGCACAGAGCATAGCAAAGGCTCCCAGTCAGCTCCTTGCGCTCCAGCTCTCTGATCCAGGCCCGTGAGACTTGCCATGTTTTCCCGATTACTCTGAACAGGACCGCAAGTGGATGGACACGCTTCCCCTAAAGCAGGTTCAGAATGGGTGGTGGACTGATATCGATGACCAAACCATCCTACCAGAAAAATTAGGATGGCAAGTATTGGAACACATCCACCGGACAACCCACCTGGGTGCCCGGCGAACGATAGACTTAATCAGGCACGCCAAGTTCAGGATCAGGCGCATAGCTGAACTGGCCAGCAATGTTACAACAAATTGCAAAGTCTGCCAACTGAACAACGCTTACCCCCGAACCCAAGCCACTGCAGGGACCAGGTTTAGAGGAACTAGGCCTGGCGTCTATGGGGAGATAGATTTCACAGAGGTAAAACCCGGGAAATATGGGTATCAGTACTTACTTGTCTTTGTAGATACTTTTTCAGGATGGACAGCAGCATTCCCAACTAAGAGAGAAACTGCTCAGGTTGTAGCAAAGAAAATTTTGGAAGAAATCCTCCCCAGGTATGGCTTTCCCATCCAGATAGGGTCAGACAATGGACCAGCCTTCGTTGCTAAGGTAAGTCAGGATTTGGCTTCCATTCTTGGGGCAAATTGGAAATTACATTGTGCTTATAGGCCCCAAAGCTCAGGACAGGTAGAAAGGATGAATCGGACCCTAAAGGAGACCTTAACTAAATTGACCATGGAGACTGGTGCTAATTGGGTAGTACTTCTCCCCTACGCTCTGTTCCTGGCCCGGAATACCCCTTACAGACTGGGCCTCACCCCATATGAAATCATGTATGGCAGACCCCCACCCCTGGTTCCCAGTCTAAAAGATGACTTACTCAAACCTGAAACCGAAAATGTCTCTGAGCTCTTGTTCTCCCTACAAGCCTTACAGAAAATTCACCAGGAAATTTGGCCCAGGCTACGAGAACTGTACGAAGCAGGACCTCCGCCGACACCCCATCCGTTCCAGCCAGGAGACTGGGTCCTAGTCAAGCGCCACCGGCAAGAAACTCTCCAACCCAGGTGGAAAGGACCACTGCAAGTACTCCTGACTACTCCCACCGCTGTCAACGTAGAAGGCATCACTTCGTGGATCCACTACACACACGTCAAACCAGTGGACCCAACATCCGACCTTCTTGGGCCGTATGGAGCACCGGTTACATGGACTGTAGACAAAGCTAAGAACAATCCCTTAAAGCTAACCCTGCGCCGTCATCCCCATAGCCGTAACCATGTCCAGCTTACCAATGTTCTCATATCTTATGCATCTAACTCTCCTCACTGCTGCGCCGTCTAATCCCTATGTCTGGAGGTTTTGGCTCTATGAAAACAAAACTCACCCCGGGGAAACCCCCTAGGGTAAACTGCTAGCTAGTGCAGACTGCCCCCCCTCCGGGTGCAGTACTCCGATTTACCTCCCTATATCATGACCCATACCAAGAAAAATATCCCTACTGCTATTCGGCACATAGCAACAGCCTCTGCAACCAATCGGCTGCAAGAATGCTGTTTCTATATAAATGAGTCAGGATTAGTTGAGGAGAGAGTCCAACGTCTACATAAACTAAGCTTAGAAATGAAAAAGCAACAGTTTACTACAGCAGCTAATAATTGGTGGAACTCTTCCATGTTTTCTCTTCTAGCACCTTTCATAGGCCCCCTGATGTCTTTACTGCTTCTGCTGACTATAGGCCCCTGTGTAGTAAATAAAATTCTACAATTTGTTAGACAAAGATTTGATACCATCCAATTAATGGTCCTCCGCAGCCATTACCAACCCCTTCCTCACCCTGAAGAAGAGATCACTCTATGACAGTTCAGGGTCCAGGATTGGACACTCAGTTACTTGTGAGAGGGGGAAATGAAAGGGCACAGGATGCAAGCCCACTCCACCCTGTTGCTAAACCTT
>NW_022319487.1:0-5197 GCF_002776525.5 Piliocolobus tephrosceles
GGGGAGGGGGGAGGGATTGCATTGGGGAGTTATACCTGATATAAATGGTGAATTGATGGGTGCTGACGAGTTGATGGGTGCAGCACACCAACATGGCACATGTATACATATGTAACCTGCACGTTATGCACATGTACCCTAGAACTTAAAGTATAATAAAAAAAAAATTAAAAAAAAATAATATTTTAAAAAGGCCATGTTTATATATTGAAAGATTCAATATTGCTAATTGCTAACTTTTCCCACTTTATTTTACATTGAACAAAATTTCAATCAAAATTCAGCAAGGTATTTTGTAGATGTTATCAGACTTATTCTAAAGTTTATATGGAAACATCAACGACCTAGACAGTCAACAAAACACTAAAGGAAGCCTAATTTAGAAGACTCAAGCTTCTCAACTTCTAGACTTACTATAAAACTGAAGTAATTAACAAAGTGTTGTATTGGTGAAAGAGTAAATACATAGATCCGTGGAACAGAATACAGAGCTCAGATATACATGTAACTCACACAAACATAGTAAACCGATCTATGACAGAAAAGAAAAGAAAACTTAATAAAAAAAGAATAGTTTTTCCAACAAGTGTTTTGAAAGAACTGGACATTAATGTTACAAAAAAATGAATTTCAACGGATGCATTACAATGTTCACACAAATTAAGTTAAAATAAATCATATACCTAAATGTTAAATGCAAAATTATAAAACTACAGAATACAAACAAGCAAAAATGTGATTGGTCATAGGTTTGGTAATGAGTTTTAGATACATCACTAAAGTACACTTCAAGAAAAAAAAAGTAAGTTGGACTTTACTGAAGTTAAAAACATCTGCCCTGTGGAAGTCATTATTAGCAGGATGAAAAGACAAGGCACAGACTAGGAGAAAATATTTATAAAAGACTTACCTGATAGAGGACTTGTATCCAAAATATACATAAAACTCTTAAAACTCAACAATAAGAAAATAAACAATGCAATAATAACTTGGCAAAAGACCCAAATAGACACCTCACCAAGAAAGGTATACAGATTTCAAATAAGCATAAATGAAGTTCAATATTATTTGTCTTTAAATAATTGTAACTTAAAACAACCAAGCACCACTACACTCCTATTAAAATTATTAAAATTTTAAAAGCTGACAATCTCAAATGCTGGTGAGAATGCAGAGAAACAGGAACACTCATCCATTCCTGGTGGAAATGCAAAATAGTACAGCTACTTTGGAAGTGAGTTTTTCAGTTTCTTACAAATCTAATCATAGTCTTACCATACAATCCATCATTCTCCTGAGTTTTTACTAATCTATTTAAAAACTATGTCCATGCAAAAACCTATATGTTAATGTTTTATGTCCACTTTATTATTAGTTACCAAAAACTGGAAGCAACGAAGGTGTCTTCCAGTAGGTGAATAAATAAACAAAGAAAGTTATAATTATACATTTGAATTTTTTTTATAAAAACAGAAATCCTGAGCTATGAAATCATGAAAAAATGTGTAGGCCTTAAATTCATATTGCTAAGTGAGAAAAACAGTCTGGAAGCCTACACACTGCATGATTCAAATTATATGCCCTTCCAGAAAAGGCAAAGCTAGTAACTAAAAAAAAAAATCCGTGGCTGTCAGGAGTTCAAGAGGAGGAATAATAGGTTAAATAGATGAGGCAAAATAAACATTTTGGGGTGTTAAAACTATTCTGTATGATACTGTAATGGTGGATATTATTATGTCATTATGCATCTGTCAAAATCCATAGAACTTGATATCACAAAGGATATTTATTAATGCATGCAAATTTTAAGTAATCATCTAGTTATTTGGAGGATCCCAGTAAGAAATGCAGTCTGTGATAAGAAACATTAACTCATATATATCTATAATTGAAAGAGGTGGAGGATAAAAAGTTGCAAACCTAAGCGACATTGGAAATAAGTGAAGACTCTAGGATTAAAGGTAAGAAGAGCCACACAGAAAAATTACATTGTAGTTGACAAAATCTTTTCCCACAGAAGGAATGGGTTAACAATTCTGATACCACTATACTTTTATGTTGGGATTGAACAATTTATTAAATGAGTGGCAAATGACAGAACCCACGTTTCTCATGCTTGGCATAAAAATTATAGGTAAGCCACAGAAGGAAGCTAAAATTATGTATGTTGTAATGGAATAAATTTTGAGACATCAATATTAATACATGTTTAGATCAATATATTATATGGTTACAGATGGTTACAAATAAAATATTTAAATATTTTTGTATATACACAAATTAGTATGTGCAAATCACTTTCTGTTTTCTGTCAGCTGTAAGGTCCTAAAAGCAACAACACTCCAGTGGTAATGAGTACACCAGCACTTAGATCTTGCTTCCTAATACAATTCCCCAATTAAAGGAACCTTAAAAGAGATGGCTGATTCCATGGACCAGAGTAGGCAGTATTCAAGATCAGCCTGGAGAAACTTATAATGCCAGAAAGTAAGGAAATGCTCAACAACAACATCAACAAGACTCTCATTGATTGGTTGTATATCAAGGGGACAGAGGAACCAACTAAAAGAGCTACCTTTGGCCAAACTGGGGATAATTTACGCAACAAAATAAAGTAGCAATGACTTGTAATGCAAAATATAAAATAAATATCCATGAGTCAATAGTGATATAAAAATAAATAAGGTAGAAGAGTCAAATCTCCCAAGCAGAAGAATTTCAAATAATTTACATGGATATTGAGCCTAATATGGCTGAGTATGGAAAAGAGGAGTAAAAAAGAGTGATTTTAGAATGAAGAAGTCTCAAAAACAGTACCTCAGCCAGGGAATCAAGACTGACCTCAACATTCATAAGTCAAGTAGATAGTATGCACCCTTGATATAATGTTTGAAAACAGCAGTTTACATATGTGTTCTTCCTCCCCAAAACTCATTAGCCCAGTATAATCATAAGGAAAACATCAAGTCTTAATCGAGGGAAATTACAAAATTATTCCTCAAAACTTTCTTTTAAACATTTTTAAATTTTTAATGTTTATGGGTAAGTGTACATATTTATATGATACAGGAGATATTTTAGTAGAGGTGTACAGTAAATAATAATCACATTAGGTTAAATGGGGTGTTCACCATCTCAAGCATTCATCATTTCTTTGTGTTACAAACATTCCATTTGGACTCAGTTATTCTAAAATGTACAACAAATTACTGCTGATGGTACTCACCCTGTTGTGCTACCAAATACTGTTATTTATTATTATTATATATTGAATATTATTATTCAATCTACTTAACTATATTTTTGTTCCCATTAGCCATCACCATTTTCTACCCCCTCCACCACATACACATACTTCCTTCCCTTTCCAGCATCTTGTAAACATCATTCTACTCTCTGTCTCTATTAACTCTATTATTTTAATTCTTCCTCTCACAAATGGGTGAGAACACGCAAAATTGGTCCTTCTGTGCATGGCTTATATCACTTAACATGATATAAAGCACAATTTAAAAAATAATGAATAAGTTGGACTTTACTTAAATTAAAAATGTCTGCCCAGTTTCATTCATGTTATTGCAAATTACAGAATCTCTTTCCTTTTTATGGATGAACAGTACTCCATTGTGTATATGTACCATGTTTCTTTAATCCATTCCTCTGTTGATGGATATTTAGGTTGATACAAAATCTTGGATATTGCGAATAGTGGTGCGATACACAAGGTAATGTAGATATCTCTTCAATATACTAATTTACTTTCTTTGAGTATAGACCTAGCAGTGGAATTGCTGGACCACAGGTTAGTTCCATTTTGAGTTTTAAAGGAATCTCCATAATGTTCTCCATAATGGCTGTACTAATTGACATTTTCACCAGCAGTGTACAAGTATTCTCCTTTCTCCACACCATCACCAGCATTCATTATTGCCTGTCTTTAGGACAAAAGCCATTTTAACTGGAGATAGTATCTCATTGTAGTTTTGATTTGCATTTTTCTGATGATCAATCATGTTGAGCAGCTTTCTTTCTACCTGTTTGCCATTTGCATGTCTTCTTTTGAGAAATGCCTATTCAGATCTTTTGCTCATTTAGAAATCAGACTATTAGATTTCTTTCTATTGAGTTCTAATAGTATTTGATTTATATATAAATCTAATAGTATTTTATTTATATATATGAGTGCTCCAGAGTTGGGTTCATATATGTCTACGATTGTTACATTCTCTTGCTGAATTGTTCTATCATTATGTAATAACCTTCTTTTGATCTTTTTATAGTTTTATCAGGTAAAATTTATTTTGTCTGATATAAGCATAGGTACTCCTGCTCATTCTTAGTTTCCATTTACATGAAATGTCATCTTCCATCTCTTTATTTTTAATTTATGTGTATTTTTATAGGTGAAGTGTATTTCTTGTAGGCAACAAATTTTTGTGTCTCATTTTTCTTATCCATTCAGTCACTCTACTTGCTTCGCTTGATGAATTTAGTCCATTTACAATCAATGTGATTATTGATAAGTAACAATGTACTCCTGCCATTTTGTTATTTGTTTTCTTGTTGTTTTGTAGTCTTCTCTTCCTTCATTCTTTCCTTTCTTCCTATTTGTGAAGTTGCCTTTCTCTGGTGGTGTATTTTAATTTTTTTTTGTTTTATATAGTTTTTGTATCTGTTGTAGGTTTTTTTGATTTGAGGTTACCTAAGGCTTCCAAATAACATCTTGTAACTCATTATTTTACACTGATGACAACTTAACTCTGATCTCAATAAGAAACAAAAAAAATTTCGTATAAGGAGTAAGGAAAGGATCCAGTTTCAGCTTTCTACTTAAGGCTAGCCAATTTTCCCAGAACCATTTATTAAATAGGGAAACCTTTCCCCATTTCTTGTTTTTCTCAGGTTTATCAAAGATCAGATGGCTGTAGATGTGTGGTATTATTTCTGAGGACTCGGTTCTGTTCCATTGGTCTATATCTCTGTTTTGGTACCAGTACCATGCTGTTTTGGTTACTGTAGCCTTGTAGTATAGTTTGGAGTCAGGTAGCATGATGCCTCCAGCTTTGTTCTTTTGACTTAGGATTGTCTTGGAAATGCGGGCTCTTTTTTGGTTCCATATGAACTTTAAAGCAGTTTTTTCCAATTCAGTGAAGAAACTCATTGGTAGCTTGATGGGGATGGCATTGAATCTATAAAT
>NW_022319488.1:0-77 GCF_002776525.5 Piliocolobus tephrosceles
TGTGTAAACATACCATGCTAAGTACTGGGAGATAGAAATGAAATGAGGTACTGTTTTTTTTTTTTTTTTTTTTTTTT
>NW_022319488.1:177-1335 GCF_002776525.5 Piliocolobus tephrosceles
GGGACTACAGGCACGCGCCACCATGCCCGGCTAATTTTTGTATTTTTTCAGTAGAGACGGGGTTTCACCATGCTAATGGTCTTCATCTCCTGACCTCGTGATCCACCCACCTCAGCCTCCCAAAGTGCTGAGATTACAGGTGGGAGCCACCACACCCAGCCAAAATGAGAGAATTTTTGTCCCTGCCACCAAGATACTTAACATCTTACAGGACTAAGAAAACCTACCATGAAGGCCGGGCGCGGTGGCTCAAGCCTGTAATCCCAGCACTTTGGGAGGCCGAGACGGGCGGATCACGAGGTCAGGAGATCGAGACCATCCTGGCTAACACGGTGAAACCCCGTCTCTACTAAAAATACAAAAAACTAGCCGGGCGAGGTGGCGGGTGCCTGTAGTCCCAGCTACTCGGGTGGCTGAGGCAGGAGAATGGCGTAAACCCGGGAGGCGGAGCTTGCAGTGAGCTGAGATCTGGCCACGGCACTCCAGCCTGGGCGACAGAGCAAGACTCCGTCTCAAAAAAAAAAAAAAGAAAACCTAACATGAACCAATCCAGATTCCTATGACAGAATGCAACGTTTTCTGCAAAGAACAGCCAGGGTCCCAGTCTGGTTACTAGAAGACACTTTCCCTGTCCCTTCCCCACCTCTAGCCCTTCCAAACTGGAATGTGCAGAGGTGAGGAACAGACAGAGAGATGGCAGGGAAGCCATTGGCAAGGTGGGAATCTTAGGAAGGAAGTGATTCCAGTTCTTGAAAAAGAGAACCAGATTATCCCTCAAGTAGAATCGGTATGAATTGTACCCATCTCTAAGAAAAATCAATTCCAGAAGGGTAAGATGAAATATGATAAGGCTAGTGTGTGACAGATTCGGGTTTGAAGCTTCAGTTGGATTGAATTGAAAGAGAGGTATATTTGGTGTCAAGCGTTTGTGGCGGCATGTGAAATCATTGTCCACGTTTGATAACAGTTTGACTCTTTGCCTGCTATGATAACAGTAATAAGTATGTATTTAATATTCAATGAGTACCTTGTGTGGGGGAGGCACTGCTAAATGTTTTACATGGAGGTACCTCCTTACCTCTATGAGGTAGGTGGCCATTATGATGCTGGCAGAGGCTGGACAGGTAATATGAGGCGGAGCCAGCATTTGAGCTCAGG
>NW_022319489.1:0-1158 GCF_002776525.5 Piliocolobus tephrosceles
CCTGAGCTCAAATGCTGGCTCCGCCTCATATTACCTGTCCAGCCTCTGCCAGCATCATAATGGCCACCTACCTCATAGAGGTAAGGAGGTACCTCCATGTAAAACATTTAGCAGTGCCTCCCCCACACAAGGTACTCATTGAATATTAAATACATACTTATTACTGTTATCATAGCAGGCAAAGAGTCAAACTGTTATCAAACGTGGACAATGATTTCACATGCCGCCACAAACGCTTGACACCAAATATACCTCTCTTTCAATTCAATCCAACTGAAGCTTCAAACCCGAATCTGTCACACACTAGCCTTATCATATTTCATCTTACCCTTCTGGAATTGATTTTTCTTAGAGATGGGTACAATTCATACCGATTCTACTTGAGGGATAATCTGGTTCTCTTTTTCAAGAACTGGAATCACTTCCTTCCTAAGATTCCCACCTTGCCAATGGCTTCCCTGCCATCTCTCTGTCTGTTCCTCACCTCTGCACATTCCAGTTTGGAAGGGCTAGAGGTGGGGAAGGGACAGGGAAAGTGTCTTCTAGTAACCAGACTGGGACCCTGGCTGTTCTTTGCAGAAAACGTTGCATTCTGTCATAGGAATCTGGATTGGTTCATGTTAGGTTTTCTTTTTTTTTTTTTTGAGACGGAGTCTTGCTCTGTCGCCCAGGCTGGAGTGCCGTGGCCAGATCTCAGCTCACTGCAAGCTCCGCCTCCCGGGTTTACGCCATTCTCCTGCCTCAGCCACCCGAGTAGCTGGGACTACAGGCACCCGCCACCTCGCCCGGCTAGTTTTTTGTATTTTTAGTAGAGACGGGGTTTCACCGTGTTAGCCAGGATGGTCTCGATCTCCTGACCTCGTGATCCGCCCGTCTCGGCCTCCCAAAGTGCTGGGATTACAGGCTTGAGCCACCGCGCCCGGCCTTCATGGTAGGTTTTCTTAGTCCTGTAAGATGTTAAGTATCTTGGTGGCAGGGACAAAAATTCTCTCATTTTGGCTGGGTGTGGTGGCTCCCACCTGTAATCTCAGCACTTTGGGAGGCTGAGGTGGGTGGATCACGAGGTCAGGAGATGAAGACCATTAGCATGGTGAAACCCCGTCTCTACTGAAAAAATACAAAAATTAGCCGGGCATGGTGGCGCGTGCCTGTAGTCCC
>NW_022319489.1:1258-1335 GCF_002776525.5 Piliocolobus tephrosceles
AAAAAAAAAAAAAAAAAAAAAAAACAGTACCTCATTTCATTTCTATCTCCCAGTACTTAGCATGGTATGTTTACACA
>NW_022319490.1:0-4126 GCF_002776525.5 Piliocolobus tephrosceles
CCACAAAGATACTCCTCCAGAAGAGCAACTCCAAGACACATAATTGCCAGATTCACCAAAGTTGAAATGAAGGAAAAAATCTTAAGGGCAGCCAGAGAGAAAGGTCGGGTTACCCACAAAGGGAAGCCCATCAGACTGACAGCAGATCTCTCGGCAGAAACTCTCCAAGCCAGAAGAGAGTGGGGGCCAATATTCAACGTTCTTAAAGAAAAGAATATTAAACCCAGAATTTCATATCCAGCCAAACTAAGTTTCATCAGTGAAGGAGAAATAAAATTCTTTACAGATAAGCAAATGCTTAGAGATTTTGTCACCACCAGGCCTGCCTTACAAGAGACCCTGAAGGAAGCCCTAAACATGGAAAGGAACAATCGGTACCAGCCACTGCAAAAACATGCCAAAATGTAAAGACCATCGAGCCTAGGAAGAAACTGCATCAACTAATGAGCAAAATAACCAGTTAATATCATAATGGCAGGATCAAGATCACACATAACAATATTAACCTTAAATGTCAATGGACTAAATGCTCCAATTAAAAGACACAGACTGGCAAACTGGATAAAGAGTCAAGACCCATCAGTCTGCTGTCTTCAGGAGACCCATCTCACATGCAGAGACATACATAGGCTCAAAATAAAGGGATGGAGGAAGATCTAACAAGCAAATGGAGAACACAAAAAAGCAGGGGTTGCAATCCTAGTCTCTGATAAAACAGACTTTAAACCATCAAAGATCAAAAGAGACAAAGAAGGCCATTATATAATGGTAAAGGGATCAATTCAACAGGAAGAGCTAACTATCCTAAATATATATGCACCCAATACAGGAGCACCCAGATTCATAAAGCAAGTCCTTAGAGACTTACAAAGAGACTTAGACTCCCATACAATAATAATGGGAGACTTCAACACTCCACTGTCAACATGAGACAGATGAACGAGACAGAAAGTTAACAAGGATATCCAGGAATTGAACTCATCTCTGCACCAAGCGGACCTAATAGACATCTATAGAACTCTCCACCCCAAGTCAACAGAATATACATTCTTCTCAGCACCACATCACACTTATTCCAAAATTGACCACATAATTGGAAGTAAAGCACTCCTCAGCAAATGTAAAAGAACAGAAATGATAACAAACTGTCTCTCTGACCACAGTGCAATCAAACTAGAACTCAGGACTAAGAAACTCAATCAAAACCGCTCAACTACATGGAAGCTGAACAACCTGCTCCTGAATGACTACTGGGTACATAACGAAATGAAAGCAGAAATAAAGATGTTCTTTGAAACCAATGAGAACAAAGATACAACATACCAGAATCTCTGGGACACATTTAAAGCAGTGTGTAGAGGGAAATTTATAGCACTAAGTGCCCACAAGAGAAAGCAGGAAAGATCTAAAATTGACACTCTAACATCACAATTAAAAAGAACTAGAGAGGCAAGAGCAAACACATTCAAAAGCTAGCAGAAGGCAAGAAATAACTAAGATCAGAGCAGAACTGAAGGAGATAGAGACACAAAAAACCCTCCAAAAAATCAATGAATCCAGGAGTTGGTTTTTTGAAAAGATCAACAAAATTGACAGACCGCTAGCAAGATTAATAAAGAAGAAAAGAGAGAGGAATCAAATAGACGCAATAAAAAATGATAAAGGGGATATCACCACCGACCCCACAGAAATACAAACTACCATCAGAGAATACTATAAACACCTCTACGCAAATCAACTAGAAAATCTAGAAGAAATGGATAATTTCCTGGACACGTACACTCTTCCAAGACTAAACCAGGAAGAAGTTGAATCCCTGAATAGACCAATAGCAGCCTCTGAAATTGAGGCAACAATTAATAGCCTGCCCACCAAAAAAAGCCCAGGACCAGATGGATTCACAGCTGAATTCTACCAGAGGTACAAGGAGGAGCTGGTACCATTCCTTCTGAAACTATTCCAATCAATAGAAAAAGAGGGAATCCTCCCTAACTCATTTTATGAGGCCAGCATCATCCTGATACCAAAGCCTGGCAGAGACACAACAAAAAAAGAGAATTTTAGACCAATCTCCCTGATGAACATCGATGCAAAAATCCTCAATAAAATCCTGGCAAACCGGATTCAGCAGCACATCAAAAAGCTTATCCACCATGATCAAGTGGGCTTCATCCCTGGGATGCAAGGCTGGTTCAACATTCACAAATCAATCAACGTAATCCAGCATATCAACAGAACCAAAGACAAGAACCACATGATTATCTCAATAGATGCAGAAAAGGCTTTTGACAAAATTCAACAGCCCTTCATGCTAAAAACGCTCAACAAATTCGGTATTGATGGAACGTACCTCAAAATAATAAGAGCTATTTATGACAAACCCACAGCTAATATCATACTGAATGGGCAAAAACTGGAAAAGTTCCCTTTGAAAACTGGCACAAGACAGGGATGCCCTCTCTCACCACTCCTATTCAACATAGTGTTGGAAGTTCTGGCTAGGGCAATCAGGCAAGAGAAAGAAATCAAGGGTATTCAGTTAGGAAAAGAAGAAGTCAAATTGTCCCTGTTTGCAGATGACCTGATTGTATATTTAGAAAACCCCATCGTCTCAGCCCAAAACCTTCTTAAGCTGATAAGCAACTTCAGCAAAGTCTCAGGATACAAAATTAATGTGCAAAAATCACAAGCATTCTTATACACCAGTAACAGACAAGCAGAGAGCCAAATCAGGAATGAACTTCCATTCACAATTGCTTCAAAGAGAATAAAATACCTAGGAATCCAACTTACAAGGGATGTAAACGACCTCTTCAAGGAGAACTACAAACCACTGCTCAGTGAAATCAAAGAGGACACAAACAAATGGAAGAACATACCATGCTCATGGATAGGAAGAATCAATATCGTGAAAATGGCCATACTGCCCAAGGTTATTTATAGATTCAATGCCATCCCCATCAAGCTACCAATGAGTTTCTTCACCAAATTGGAAAAAACTGCTTTAAAGTTCATATGGAACCAAAAAAGAGCCCGCATTGCCAAGACAATCCTAAGTCAAATGGACAAAGCCGAGGCATCACGCTACCTGACTTCAAACTATACTACAAGGCTACAGTAACCAAAACAGCATGGTACTGGTACCAAAACAGAGATATAGACCAATGGAACAGAACGGAGTCCTCAGAAATAATGCCACACATCTACAACCATCTGATCTTTGACAAACCTGACAAAAACAAGAAATGGGGAAAGGATTCCCTATTTAATAAATGGTGCTGGGAAAATTGGCTAGCCATAAGTTGAAAGCTGAAACTGGATCCTTTCCTTACTCCTTATACGAAGATTAATTCAAGATGGATTAGAGACTTAAATGTTAGACCTAATACCATAAAAACCCTAGAAGAAAATCTAGGTAGTACCATTCAGGACATAGGCATGGGCAAGGACTTCATGTCTAAAGCACCAAAAGCAACGGCAGCAAAAGCCAAAATTGACAAATGGGATCTAATTAAACTCAAGAGCTTCTGCACAGCAAAAGAAACTACCATCAGAGTGAACAGGCAACCTACAGAATGGGAGAAAATTTTTGCAATCTACTCATCTGACAAAGGGCTAATTTCCATAATCTACAAAGAACTCAAACAAATATACAAGAAAAAAACAAACAACCCCATCCAAAAGTGGGGAAAGGATATGAACAGACATTTCTCAGAAGAAGACATTCATACAGCCAACAGACACATGAAAAAATGCTCATCATCACTGGCCATCAGAGAAATGCAAATCAAAACCACAATGAGATACCATCTCACACCAGTTAGAATGGCAATCATTAAAAAATCAGGAAACAACAGGTGTTGGAGAGGATGTGGAGAAATAGGAACACTTTTACACTGTTGGTGGGATTGTAAACTAGTTCAACCATTATGGAAAACAGTATGGCACTTCCTCAAGGATCTAGAACTAGATGTACCATATGAACCAGCCATCCCACTACTGGGTATATACCCAAAGGATTATAAATTATGCTACTACAAAGACACATGCACACGTATGTTTATTGCGGCACTATTCACAATAGCAAAGACTTGGAATCAACCCAAATGTCCATCAGTGACAGAGT
>NW_022319491.1:0-4126 GCF_002776525.5 Piliocolobus tephrosceles
ACTCTGTCACTGATGGACATTTGGGTTGATTCCAAGTCTTTGCTATTGTGAATAGTGCCGCAATAAACATACGTGTGCATGTGTCTTTGTAGTAGCATAATTTATAATCCTTTGGGTATATACCCAGTAGTGGGATGGCTGGTTCATATGGTACATCTAGTTCTAGATCCTTGAGGAAGTGCCATACTGTTTTCCATAATGGTTGAACTAGTTTACAATCCCACCAACAGTGTAAAAGTGTTCCTATTTCTCCACATCCTCTCCAACACCTGTTGTTTCCTGATTTTTTAATGATTGCCATTCTAACTGGTGTGAGATGGTATCTCATTGTGGTTTTGATTTGCATTTCTCTGATGGCCAGTGATGATGAGCATTTTTTCATGTGTCTGTTGGCTGTATGAATGTCTTCTTCTGAGAAATGTCTGTTCATATCCTTTCCCCACTTTTGGATGGGGTTGTTTGTTTTTTTCTTGTATATTTGTTTGAGTTCTTTGTAGATTATGGAAATTAGCCCTTTGTCAGATGAGTAGATTGCAAAAATTTTCTCCCATTCTGTAGGTTGCCTGTTCACTCTGATGGTAGTTTCTTTTGCTGTGCAGAAGCTCTTGAGTTTAATTAGATCCCATTTGTCAATTTTGGCTTTTGCTGCCGTTGCTTTTGGTGCTTTAGACATGAAGTCCTTGCCCATGCCTATGTCCTGAATGGTACTACCTAGATTTTCTTCTAGGGTTTTTATGGTATTAGGTCTAACATTTAAGTCTCTAATCCATCTTGAATTAATCTTCGTATAAGGAGTAAGGAAAGGATCCAGTTTCAGCTTTCAACTTATGGCTAGCCAATTTTCCCAGCACCATTTATTAAATAGGGAATCCTTTCCCCATTTCTTGTTTTTGTCAGGTTTGTCAAAGATCAGATGGTTGTAGATGTGTGGCATTATTTCTGAGGACTCCGTTCTGTTCCATTGGTCTATATCTCTGTTTTGGTACCAGTACCATGCTGTTTTGGTTACTGTAGCCTTGTAGTATAGTTTGAAGTCAGGTAGCGTGATGCCTCGGCTTTGTCCATTTGACTTAGGATTGTCTTGGCAATGCGGGCTCTTTTTTGGTTCCATATGAACTTTAAAGCAGTTTTTTCCAATTTGGTGAAGAAACTCATTGGTAGCTTGATGGGGATGGCATTGAATCTATAAATAACCTTGGGCAGTATGGCCATTTTCACGATATTGATTCTTCCTATCCATGAGCATGGTATGTTCTTCCATTTGTTTGTGTCCTCTTTGATTTCACTGAGCAGTGGTTTGTAGTTCTCCTTGAAGAGGTCGTTTACATCCCTTGTAAGTTGGATTCCTAGGTATTTTATTCTCTTTGAAGCAATTGTGAATGGAAGTTCATTCCTGATTTGGCTCTCTGCTTGTCTGTTACTGGTGTATAAGAATGCTTGTGATTTTTGCACATTAATTTTGTATCCTGAGACTTTGCTGAAGTTGCTTATCAGCTTAAGAAGGTTTTGGGCTGAGACGATGGGGTTTTCTAAATATACAATCAGGTCATCTGCAAACAGGGACAATTTGACTTCTTCTTTTCCTAACTGAATACCCTTGATTTCTTTCTCTTGCCTGATTGCCCTAGCCAGAACTTCCAACACTATGTTGAATAGGAGTGGTGAGAGAGGGCATCCCTGTCTTGTGCCAGTTTTCAAAGGGAACTTTTCCAGTTTTTGCCCATTCAGTATGATATTAGCTGTGGGTTTGTCATAAATAGCTCTTATTATTTTGAGGTACGTTCCATCAATACCGAATTTGTTGAGCGTTTTTAGCATGAAGGGCTGTTGAATTTTGTCAAAAGCCTTTTCTGCATCTATTGAGATAATCATGTGGTTCTTGTCTTTGGTTCTGTTGATATGCTGGATTACGTTGATTGATTTGTGAATGTTGAACCAGCCTTGCATCCCAGGGATGAAGCCCACTTGATCATGGTGGATAAGCTTTTTGATGTGCTGCTGAATCCGGTTTGCCAGGATTTTATTGAGGATTTTTGCATCGATGTTCATCAGGGAGATTGGTCTAAAATTCTCTTTTTTTGTTGTGTCTCTGCCAGGCTTTGGTATCAGGATGATGCTGGCCTCATAAAATGAGTTAGGGAGGATTCCCTCTTTTTCTATTGATTGGAATAGTTTCAGAAGGAATGGTACCAGCTCCTCCTTGTACCTCTGGTAGAATTCAGCTGTGAATCCATCTGGTCCTGGGCTTTTTTTGGTGGGCAGGCTATTAATTGTTGCCTCAATTTCAGAGGCTGCTATTGGTCTATTCAGGGATTCAACTTCTTCCTGGTTTAGTCTTGGAAGAGTGTACGTGTCCAGGAAATTATCCATTTCTTCTAGATTTTCTAGTTGATTTGCGTAGAGGTGTTTATAGTATTCTCTGATGGTAGTTTGTATTTCTGTGGGGTCGGTGGTGATATCCCCTTTATCATTTTTTATTGCGTCTATTTGATTCCTCTCTCTTTTCTTCTTTATTAATCTTGCTAGCGGTCTGTCAATTTTGTTGATCTTTTCAAAAAACCAACTCCTGGATTCATTGATTTTTTGGAGGGTTTTTTGTGTCTCTATCTCCTTCAGTTCTGCTCTGATCTTAGTTATTTCTTGCCTTCTGCTAGCTTTTGAATGTGTTTGCTCTTGCCTCTCTAGTTCTTTTTAATTGTGATGTTAGAGTGTCAATTTTAGATCTTTCCTGCTTTCTCTTGTGGGCACTTAGTGCTATAAATTTCCCTCTACACACTGCTTTAAATGTGTCCCAGAGATTCTGGTATGTTGTATCTTTGTTCTCATTGGTTTCAAAGAACATCTTTATTTCTGCTTTCATTTCGTTATGTACCCAGTAGTCATTCAGGAGCAGGTTGTTCAGCTTCCATGTAGTTGAGCGGTTTTGATTGAGTTTCTTAGTCCTGAGTTCTAGTTTGATTGCACTGTGGTCAGAGAGACAGTTTGTTATCATTTCTGTTCTTTTACATTTGCTGAGGAGTGCTTTACTTCCAATTATGTGGTCAATTTTGGAATAAGTGTGATGTGGTGCTGAGAAGAATGTATATTCTGTTGACTTGGGGTGGAGAGTTCTATAGATGTCTATTAGGTCCGCTTGGTGCAGAGATGAGTTCAATTCCTGGATATCCTTGTTAACTTTCTGTCTCGTTCATCTGTCTCATGTTGACAGTGGAGTGTTGAAGTCTCCCATTATTATTGTATGGGAGTCTAAGTCTCTTTGTAAGTCTCTAAGGACTTGCTTTATGAATCTGGGTGCTCCTGTATTGGGTGCATATATATTTAGGATAGTTAGCTCTTCCTGTTGAATTGATCCCTTTACCATTATATAATGGCCTTCTTTGTCTCTTTTGATCTTTGATGGTTTAAAGTCTGTTTTATCAGAGACTAGGATTGCAACCCCTGCTTTTTTGTGTTCTCCATTTGCTTGTTAGATCTTCCTCCATCCCTTTATTTTGAGCCTATGTATGTCTCTGCATGTGAGATGGGTCTCCTGAAGACAGCAGACTGATGGGTCTTGACTCTTTATCCAGTTTGCCAGTCTGTGTCTTTTAATTGGAGCATTTAGTCCATTGACATTTAAGGTTAATATTGTTATGTGTGATCTTGATCCTGCCATTATGATATTAACTGGTTATTTTGCTCATTAGTTGATGCAGTTTCTTCCTAGGCTCGATGGTCTTTACATTTTGGCATGTTTTTGCAGTGGCTGGTACCGATTGTTCCTTTCCATGTTTAGGGCTTCCTTCAGGGTCTCTTGTAAGGCAGGCCTGGTGGTGACAAAATCTCTAAGCATTTGCTTATCTGTAAAGAATTTTATTTCTCCTTCACTGATGAAACTTAGTTTGGCTGGATATGAAATTCTGGGTTTAATATTCTTTTCTTTAAGAACGTTGAATATTGGCCCCCACTCTCTTCTGGCTTGGAGAGTTTCTGCCGAGAGATCTGCTGTCAGTCTGATGGGCTTCCCTTTGTGGGTAACCCGACCTTTCTCTCTGGCTGCCCTTAAGATTTTTTCCTTCATTTCAACTTTGGTGAATCTGGCAATTATGTGTCTTGGAGTTGCTCTTCTGGAGGAGTATCTTTGTGG
>NW_022319492.1:0-12311 GCF_002776525.5 Piliocolobus tephrosceles
TATCACAAGAAGAGAAAACCAAACACCGCATGTTCTCACTCATAGGTGGGAACTGAACAATGAGCTCACTTGGACTCGGGAAGGGGAACATCACACACTGGCGCCTATCATGGGGAGGGCGGAGGGGTGAGGGATTGCACTGGGGAGTTGTACCTGATATAAATGATGAATTGATGGGTGCTGACGAGTTGATGGGTGCAGCACACCAGCATGGCACATGTATACATATGTAACAAACCTGCACGTTATGCACATGTACCCTAGAACTTAAAGTATAAGAAAAATAAAAAAATAAAAAAAAATAAGAGTCACAATTAAAAGGTAGGAGGACCTGGAGTTCAAAGATAAGTGGTTATAGAAATAAGAAAATGATACCAAAGGAGGAATTAAAGACAATTAAGTTATAATTTTCCCACCTCTATATGTTCTGTAGGTTTGCCCTGGTTACATGGATTCTAACACAATTGTGCCAAAGAGTATTGTTAAATTATTAGCAAAATAATCCTATTAGCAAAATGTTCTGCATTTATTTAAATTAAAAATGAGGCACAGGAGTGATGGTTTTCCATGAAATCTCAAAGATTCGTACAAATCCAGTGAGAAATGTTCGGCATTTGTGATTCACTCTATTCGTCCTCATTCAAGATATGCCAATGCCGTATTCCTACTCTTGTGGAAAAGTATCTTGCCAGATATATTCATTCAGACAATATTTTTAAACATCTACTAATTAATAAGCATTCTTCTATGCCCCAGGACACAGTGGTGAATAAGATGAAAATTTCAAAACTCATTTATCACAGTGGAGCTAGAGGTAGAGAAATCAGAAATGTGAATAAGATAATTTCCAATAGCAATAAGTGCAATAAAGAAAATGTAGAGGATGAAATGGATGTGAATGGCTAGGGTAGAAGAAAAAGGCATAATTTAGATAGAAGCATATTTGATGACTTTATCTAGGATGTGAATGATAAGAATGAAAAAGGCATTTGGAATCCCAAAGAAAGAGCATGCTAAGCAGAAGAAACAGCAATAGGCAAAATCCCTGAAGAAGAAATGGCTTAGTGTGGTCCAGAAACACGAAAGGTGTCTCAGTTCATTTGGGGCTGCTATAACAGAATACCACAGTCTGCGTGATCTATAAAAATCAGAAATTTATTTCTCACACTTTTGGAGGCTGGGAAGTCTCAGCTCAAAACATAGGCAGGTTTGGTAAGACCTTCCTCTTCTTCTAAGATGGTGCCCTGTATGCTGTGTTCTCCAGAGGGGAAGAAGGCTGGATTCTCATGTGACAGAAGGCCAAAGGGCTAAGAGGGACAAAAGGGGGCCAAATTTGCCCTTTTATAATAGCATTAATTCCAATCATGAAGGCAGAGCCCCTATGTCTAATCACTTCACAAAAGTCCCACTTCTTAAAATCAATATACCAGCAATTAAATACTACATGAATTTTGGAGTGGACAGGCATTCAAACCATAGCAGAAGGTTAAATTACACAAGAGGGAAAGTAGTGGAGACTTAGACAGTGGCCTAATTATATATTCTCATAGTACACAGAAATAGATAATTGCCAGGTCATAGCCAGATAATGTAAAGTCATGTCTTACATCCCCATTTTTTTTAGTTTCTAGGGAATATTACAGGAAGTACTACAGGATATTTCACATTTCTTTTAAGCTCAGAATCTGATTCATTCTCTGAGCATTTGGATTAGTCTAGATGGGCTACTGGGCATGAGATCAGTGCTGTAAGATCCATTTTAAGGAGTGTCTAAAAAGATGAGAAACAAGTCCTTTATCCAGATCATCAAAGGACAGCTTGGCATTAGAGTGTTGAATAACCATCAATATTTCAGGGTGAACGAAGGTATTACTGAAACAGGTCAGGAAAAAGATAAAGAGTTTAGGGCAATTATGATATCTTTAGCTATCTTTATTGAATTGAGCACATGGTTTTTTGATGTATACGGACGAGTTAAAGGAAGAGAAGCTGAGAAGACTATTACAAAGTATGATGGTTAGTCATGTGTCAGTTTGGCTACAGTGTCCAGTTGTTTGGTCAAATGTTGGTCTAGATGTTGCTTCTGAAGTCATCCTGTATACGTGATTAACTTTTACATTCAGCAGACTTTAAGTGAAGGGCACTTTTTTTTTTTTTTCCCCTACAGACTTTTAAAGTACAATTATATCATGACTTGACTGCTTTTAGTTCCACAGTCTTCTGAAAATAACAAGGTAAACATTTTAAAACTATAAGGCACTTATACTAAAACACAATGGAAAAATCTATGCTGGCAAATTGGAGCACTTTGTTATTCTCATCTACTTCAATTCTATCAAATTCACATAGGAATTTGACAGTTAAAAGAGAGCAATTTGAAATATACAGACAATTTCCTTTCATTCCTTCACTTTACCTAGTGAATTTTTTAGAAGATTACTGTTAGTATCCCATGGCCTATGTGTTAAAAGTCTTCTGTAGCCCTGAGAGAGCCTCCGGTGTTTAAAAATGAAGTATAGTTGGATCTTCAGAAATAAAGAGCCAGACCTGATATCAAACCATATAAGGTAATTGGGCAGTATCAGAAACTCTGTTTGCCAGGAAGGTATGTCTTTCTATTCCTCTTGTTAATTAGCCTTTCCTTCCCACACTTTCTCAGGCATTTATGACCCCATATATTAAGCTCTCTCATAGTTCCTCCAGTGTTGACTGTGCTTTCCTGCCCAGACTTTGAATCTTGATAAAGAATAGCTATCCTGAAGATGCAGATCAAATGTGAATTATTCCATAAAGACTTTCTTTCCTGATTCGTAGTAGGAAATAATCTTTTTCTCCATTTGATTTTCCATTTTTTTAAACCATTTTAACACAAATTGCCATATACATGCATGACTTCTAAAGCAGATTAGAAGTTCTTTTAGGCCAGGGACTTTGTTTTACTTATCTTGGGATCTTCTATATCTCATAATATAATACCTTACATTGTATTAATAAGATAGTTGATAGTTGATTGCTATTAAATGTGGGTAGGAATAATATTAATCAAATACATTTATTGGGCAATCATGACAATAAGATAAAATAATTGTATCAAGAGTTATATTACAAGGAATATGATGACATCTTGTTTCCAATAATAAAAACCGATTAAAAGTTCCAATGTAGTATTAACTGCAGAGACAAAGAAAAACTTCTCTAAAAGCATGAAAGCATCTAAAAGACATGGTTATACAAAAGACTATCTATGTTGTTCCTCTCTTAATCAGCCTACAACTTCACCTCTTTTTAGATTCCATTCAATGGTGGAGAAAATAATTACCTAAATTTATTCGATATCTTGACATGATACATCATAGCACAGACCAGTTGTGTGTCACTTAATTGTCTAACTAGTACAGCCTCAAGCTTTGGAACTTACTGCATTGAGACTCTATTCTTCCTCCTTACTTTTCTATAAAAAAATTAATGAACAATAAAAAGTATCTGCCAACTTTATTGTGGCTCCTTTGAAGTCTTGCTCTTGTGATTGAGAATTTCTTATATTGTGCCTGACTCCAAGTCTGAAGATTCAATACTATAGATTGGTCTCAAATAGAAAAGCATATGTGCTTTCGAGAAAGTAGACTTTTTTTTTTTTTTTTTTTTTTTTTTAACTTCAAGTTCTAGGGTATATGTGCATAACGTGCAGGTTTGTTACATATGTATACTTGTGCCATGTTGGTGTGCTGCACCCATCAACTCATCAGCACCCATCAACTCGTCATTTACATCAGGTATAACTCCCAATGCAATCCCTCCCCTCTCCCCCCTTCCCCTGATAGGCCCTGGTGTGTGATGTTCCCCTTCCCGAGTCCAAGTGATTTCCTTGTTCAGTTCCCACAAATAAGTGAGAACATGTGGTGTTTGGTTTTCTGTTTTTGTGATAGTTTGCTGAGAATGATGGTTTCCAGCTGCATCCATGTCCCTACAAAGGACACAAGCTCATCCTTTTTCATGGCTGCATAGTATTCCATGGTGTATATGTGCCACATTTTCTTAATCCAGTCTGTCACTGATGGACATTTGGGTTGATTCCAAGTCTTTGCTATTGTGAATAGTGCCGCAATAAACATACGTGTGCATGTATCTTTATAGCAGCATGGTTTATAATCCTTTGGGTATATCCCCAGTAATGGGATGGCTGGGTCATATGGTACTTCTAGATCTAGATACTTGAGGAATTGCCATACTGTTTTCCATAATGGTTGAACTAGTTTACAATCCCATAAGCAGTGTAAAAGTGTTCCTATTTCTCCACATCCTCTTCAGCATCTGTTGTTTCCTGACTTTTTAATGATTGCCATTCTAACTGGTGTGAGATGGTATCTCATTGTGGTTTTGATTTGCATTTCTCTGATGGCCAGTGATGAGCATTTTTTGATGTGTCTGTTGGCTGTATGAATGTCTTCTTTTGAGAAATGTCTGTTCATATCCTTTGCCCAGTTTTTGATGGAGTTGTTTGTTTTTTTCTTGTGAATTTGCTTGAGTTCTTTCTGGTTCTGGATATTAGCCCTTTGTCAGATGAGTAGATTGCAAAAATGTTCTCCCATTCTGTAGGTTGCCTGTTCACTCTGATGGTAGTTTCTTTTGCTGTGCAGAAGCTCTTTAGTTTAATTTGATCCCATTTGTCAATTTTGGATTTTGTGACCATTGCTTTTGGTGTTTTAGACATGAAGTCCCTGCCCATGCCTATATCCTGAATGGTATTGCCTAGGTTTTCTTCTAGGGTTTTTATGGTATTAGGTCTAACATTTAAGTCACTAATCCATCTTGAATTAATTTCCATATAAGGAGTAAGGAAAGGATCCAGTTTCAGCTTTCTACTTATGGCTAGCCAATTTTCCCAGCACCATTTATTAAATAGGGAATCCTTTCCCCATTTCTTGTTTTTTCTCAGGTTTATCAAAGATCAGATGGCTGTAGATGTGTGGTATTATTTCTGAGGACTCTGTTCTGTTCCATTGGTCTATATCTCTGTTTTGGTACCAGTACCATGCTGTTTTGGTTACTGTAGCCTTGTAGTATAGTTTGAAGTCAGGTAGCGTGATGCCTCTGGCTTTGTCCTTTTGACATAGGATTGTCTTGGCAATGCGGGCTCTTTTTTGGTTTCATATGAACTTTAAAGCAGTTTTTTCCAATTCGGTGAAGAAACTCATTGGTAGCTTGATGGGGATGGCATTGAATCTATAAATTACCTTGGGTAACATGGCCATTTTCATGATATTGATTCTTCCTATCCATGAACATGGTATGTTCTTCCATTTGTTAGTGTCCTCTTTTATTTCACTGAGCAGTGGTTTGTAGTTCTCCTTGAAGAGGTCCTTTACATCCCTTGTAAGTTGGATTCCTAGGTATTTTATTCTCTTTGAAGCAATTGTGAATGGAAGTTCATTCCTGATTTGGCTCTCTGTTTGTCTATTACTGGTGTATAAGAATGCTTGTGATTTTTGCACATTAATTTTGTATCCTGAGACTTTGCTGAAGTTTCTTAACAGCTTAAGGAGATTTTGGGCTGAGACCATGGGGTTTTCTAAATATACAATCATGTCATCTGCAAACAGGGACAATTTGACTTCTTCTTTTCCTAACTGAAAATCCTTTATTTCTTTCTCTTGCCTGATTGCCCTAGCCAGAACTTCCAACACTATGTTGAATAGGAGTGGTGAGAGAGGGCATCCCTGTCTTGTGCCAGTTTTCAAAGGGAATTTTTCCAGTTTTTGCCCATTCAGTATGATATTGGCTGTGGGTTTGTCATAAATAGCTCTTATTATTTTGAGATACATTCCATCAATACCAAATTTATTGAGCGTTTTTATCATGAAGGGCTGTTGAATTTTGTCAAAAGCCTTTTCTGCATCTATTGAGATAATCATGTGGTTTTTGTCTTTGGTTCCTTTCATATGCTGGATTACGTTGATTGATTTGCATATGTTGAACCAGCCTTGCATCCCGGGGATGAAGCCCACTTGATCATGTTGGATAAGCTTTTTGATATGCTGCTGGATCCGGTTTGCCAGTATTTTATTGAGGATTTTTGCATCTATGTTCATCAGGGAGATTGGTCTAAAATTCTCTTTTTTTGTTGTGTCTCTGCCAGGCTTTGGTATCAAGATGATGTTGGCCTCATAAAATGAGTTAGGGAGGCTTCCCTCTTTTTCTGTTGATTGGAATAGTTTCAGAAGGAATGGTACCAGCTCCTCCTTGTACCTCTGGTAGAATTCAGCTGTGAATCCATCTGGTCCTGGACTTTTTTTGGTTGGTAGGCTATTAATTGTTGCCTCAATTTCAGAGGCTGCTATTGGTCTATTCAGGGATTCAGCTTCTTCCTGGTTTAGTCTTGGGAGAGTGTAAGTGTCCAGGAAATTATCCATTTCTTCTAGATTTTCTAGTTGATTTGCGTAGACATGTTTATAGTATTCTCTGAAGGTAGATTGTATTTCTGTGGGGTCAGTGGTGATATCCCCTTTATCATTTTTTATTGCATCTATTTGATTCTTCTCTCTTTTCTTCTTTATTAGTCTTGTTAGTGGTCAATCAATTTTGTTGATCTTTACAAAAAACCAACTCCTGGATTCATTGATTTTTTGGAGGGTTTTTTGTGTCTCTATCTCCTTCAGTTCTGCTCTAATCTTAGTTATTTCTTGCCTTCTGCTAGCTTTTGAATGTGTTTGCTCTTGCTTCTCTAGTTCTTTTAATTGTGATGTTAGAGTGTCAATTTTAGATCTTTCCAGCTTTCTCTTGTGGGCATTTAGTGCTATAAATTTCCCTCTACACACTGCTTTAAATGTGTCCCAGAGTTTCTGGTATATTGTATCTTTGTTCTCATTGGTTTCAAAGAACATCTTTATTTCTGCCTTCATTTTGTTATGTACCCAGTAGTCATTCAGGAGCAGGTTATTCAGTTTCCATGTAGTTGAGCGGTTTTGATTGAGTTTCTTAGTCCTGAGTTCTAGTTTGATTGCACTGTGGTCTGAGAGACAGTTTGTTATAATTTCTGTTTTTGTACATTTGCTGAGGAGTGCTTTACTTCCAATTATGCGGTCAATTTTGGAATAAGTGTGTTGTGGCACTGAGAAGAATGTATATTCTGTTGACTTGGGGTGGAGAGTTCTGTAGATGTCTATTAGGTCCGCTTGCTGCAGAGTTGAGTTCAATTCCTGGATATCCTTGTTAACTTTCTGTCTCATTGATCTGTCTAATGTTGACAGTGGGGTGTTGAAGTCTCCCATTTTTATTGTATGGGAGTCTAAGTCCCTTTGTAAGTCTCTAAGGACTTGCTTTATGAATCTGGGTGCTCCTGTATTGGGTACATATATATTTAGGATAGTTTGCTCTTCCTATTGAATTGATCCCTTTACCATTATGTAATGGCCTTCTTTGTCTCTTTTGATCTTTGATGGTTTAAAGTCTGTTTTATCAGAGACTAGGATTGCAACCCCTGCTTTTTTTTGTTCTCCATTTGCTTGGTAGATCTTCCTCCATCCCTTTATTTTGAGCCTATGTATGTCTCTGCATGTGAGATGGGTCTCCTGAATAGAGCAAACTGATGAGTCTTGACTCTTTATCCAATGTGCCAGTCTGTGTATTTTAATTGGACCATTTAGTCCATTTACATTTAAGGTTAATATTATTATGTGTGAACTTGATCCTGTCATTGTGATATTAACTGGTTATTTTGCTTATTAGTTGATGCAGTTTCTTCCTAGCATCGATGGTCTTTTCATTTTGGCATGGTTTTGCAATGGCTGGTACCAGTTTTTCCTTTCCATGTTTAGTGCTTCCTTCAGGGTGTCTTGTAGGGCACGCCTGGTGGAGACAAAAATCTCTAAGCATTTGCTTGTATGTAACAGATTTTATTTCTCCTTCACTTATGAAACTTAGTTTGGCTGGATATGAAATTCTCGTGGAAAATTCTTTTCTTTAGGAATGTTGAATATTGGCCCCCACTCTCTTCTGGCTTGGAGAGTTTCTGCCAAGCGATATGTTGTTAGTCTGATGGGCTTCCCTTTGTGGGTAACCTGACCTTTCTCTCTGGCTGCCCTTAACATTATTTCCTTCATTTAACTTTGGTGAATCTGACAGTTACGTGTCTTGGAGTTGCTCTTCTCGAGGAGTATCTTTGTGGCATTCTCTGTATTTCCTGAATTTGAATGTTGGCCTGACTTACTAGGTTGGGGACATTCTCCTGGATGATGTCCTGCAGAGTGTTTTCCAACTTGGTTCCATTTTCCCCTCACTTTCAGGCACACCAATCAGATGTAGATTTGGTCTTTTCACATAATCACATATCTCTTGGAGGCTTTGTTCATTTCTTTATCCTCTTTTTTCTCTAGACTTCTCTTCTTGCTTCATTTCATTCATTTGATCTTCAGTCATTTCTACTCTTTCTTCCAATTGATTGAGTCGGTTACTGAAGCTTGAGCATTTGTCGTGTTATTCTCATGTCATGGTTTTCATCTCTATCAGTTAGTTTATGGCCTTGTCTGCATTGATTATTCTAGTTATCCATTCTTCCATTATTTTTTCAGGATTTTTAGTTTCTTTGCACTGGATACGTAGTTTCTCCTTTAGCTCTGAGAAGTTTGATCGACCGAAGCCTTCTTCTCTCAACTCGTCAAAGTCATTCTCCATCCAGCTTTGATCCGTTGCTGGCGATGAGCTGCATTCCTTTGGAGGGGGAGATGTGCTCTGATTTTTTGAATTTCTAGCTTTTCTGCCCTGCTTTTCCCCATCTTTGTGGTTTTATCTGCCTTTGGTCTTTGATGATGGTGACGTACTGATGGGGTTTTGGTGTGGGTGTCCTTTCTGTTTGTTAGTTTTCCTTCTGACAGTCAGGACCCTCAGCTGCAGGTCTGTTGGAGTTTGCTTGAGGTCCACTCCAGACCCCATTTGCCTGGGTATCATCAGCGGAGCCTGCAGAAGATAGAATATTGCTGAACAGCGAGTGTTGCTGTCTGATTCTTGTTCTGAAAACTTTGTCTCAGAGGTGTGCCCAGTCCTGTGACGTGTGAGGTGTTGCTCTGCACCTAGTGGGCTATATCTCCCAGTTAGATTACTCAAGTGTCAGGGACTCACTTGAGCATGCAGTCTGTCCATTCTCAGATCTCAACCTCTGTGCTGGGAGATCCACTGCTCTCTTCAAAGCTTTCAGACAGGGTCATTTACATCTGCAGAGGTTTCTGCTGCTTTTTGTTTAGCTATGCCCTGTCGCCATAGGAGGAGTCTACAGAGGCAGGCAGGCCTCCTTGAGCTGTGGTGGGCTCCACCCTGTTTGAGCTTCCTGGTGGCTTTGTTTACCTACTTAAGCCTCAGCAATGGCAGGCACCCCTCCCCCAGCCTTGCTGCTGTTTTAAAAATCAGATGTCTCTTCAGAAAGTGTTTCCCAATGTCAGTGCAATGCTGTTTCCAGATGGATTGCCACTGTGGATTGGAGACAGTTTCATCAATGTAACACAACATAACGCAACATATAAAGAATGTGAAGAGGCTGAGCCAGGAATTAATGGAATCCCTGTACAGACAAATAATGAGCCCCAAAGTTGAATCAGTAATAAATAGCCTATTGTGATGGTTAATACTTAGTGTCAACCTTATTGGATTAAAGGCTACAAAGTATTGATCTAGGTGTGTCTGTGAGGGTATTGCTAAAGGAGGTTAACATTTGAGTCAGTTAATCTGGGTGGGCACAATCTAATCAGCTGCCAGTGTGGCTAGAATATAAGCAGGCAGAAAAATGTAGAAAGAGAGACTGACCTAGCCTCCCAGACTACATCTTTCTCCCATGCTGGACGCTTCCTGCCCTCAAAAATCGAACTCCTAGTTCTTCAGTTTTGGAATTCAAACTGGCTCTTTTTCTTTCCTAGCCTGCAGATGGCCTGTTGTGGGTCCTTGTGATTATGTGAGTTAACACTTAATAAACTCTTATATATATACTTTCCATTTGTTCTGTTCCTCTAGAGAACCCTGAGTAATACAGATATTTTGGTACCAGGAGTGGTTCTAGAGGAACAGAATATTAAAGACGGAGTTCTTTCGTTGGTTTGGGGATTTCTGGAGTTGGCTGCTGAATATGATTAGATCTCAAATTACTAAGGACTCTACTTCTAATAGTATGGAGAACGCTGATAGTCCTTGGCACGAACTGTTTAGAGAGTTATGCAAAATAAATGCATTTGTCACTCATGATTTGTCACTCATGAGAAGCAAAGAGTTTACTGATTCTATATGTAATACCTTTGACCATATGTGGAGAACCAAGGAACATAATGATGACTAATACAGCTAGGTAATTCTTTATTACAAATTTTTCATTTGAACATAAAATGTTGAGTAAAATATAGGAAGTAAAAGGAGATAATCTGCAGCTGATCCAAGTGTGGCAGAGTTACTAAAAGTAAATGATAAAAATGGGCTGATGCTTGAAAAAGAGTTACAGAGTCAATGGGATCAATTATTATTATTATTAATATTGATATCTGCAGTATTTATATCTTTATGCTAATTTATACTTTATAATTTTTTAAATATAATCTCTCAACAAGCATGAATGTAATTATTGGTGTATATTGTAAAAGTCTGAGAAAACAAGCTTGGAGAGACTTGTAGCAAATGAACAAATGTCCTACAGCTGCTATGCTGAAGTTTTAAGTGTCCAACTTATTCTATCATTTAAAAAAAATCTTGATTAGGAGTTTCTGGCTCACTACAATAACCATCAACAAACAAAGATTATTGATAAACTACTGTGTACTGAATTTTAATATTCTTTTCATTGTGCTTATTTTTACTAGCATTTTTACTAATTTTTATGTCAATATCCCTGGCTTCAAATAAAAAGGTAATACTACTTCTGATGTGCTTTACAGAAGAAAGAGTTAACTCCACAGACAAATAAAAAATCCTATATATATATTTTTTAATCAACCATTTGGACTCATACAGAATGACATGTTAGGATAAAAGTAAATAATCAATATTTTAAGCTTTTTCAATATTAAACAATGCCATTAATAAATGCATTGTCCAGATTAAATGTCTTTCCTGATTTAAAGTATTTTTAAAGCTGGCTAACATAATAAATGGCCTAAAGAGCAAGGATTTTAAGAAAACCAAATATTTTACAAAGAAAACAGAGCAAATATTACTCATAACCATAGTGACAGTTTAATTTAAATTTGGTATTTTATATCTTATTTCAGATTCATGATCGTTTACAGAATCACATTGTTGATTATTTTTAGGAGGCAATAAACAGTTCTGCAAATGAAGGCAAATTGTATCATGTCCACACAACACTGGGTTATAGCTAACTATAGGGAGACTGATTAAGCTGGGGGAGAACTCAGATTCAATACTTAATCACAATGTACATTAGGCAAATAAATATATGGTCTTAAGAATTTGATTATTACTTTGTTGCTAATAGTACTTATTCCATTCATTCAACTATATATATTATATACATATAATATATATATATTACATATATATATATTTTTTAACCAGAAATAGGTAATATGTTGCAGATATAGAAGGTATATTAGAGAAACAAGATATACTAAGTCTCTGCTCTCACTGTGCCTACTTTCTAATAAGAGGGAAAAGGAGGCAGGGGGGCGGAGCAAGATGGCCGAATAGGAACAGCTTCAGTCTCCATCTCCCAGCGCGAGCGACACAGAAGACCGGTGATTTCTGCATTTTAAACTGAGGTACTGGGGTCATCTCACTTGGGAGTGCCAGACAATCGGTGCTGGTTAGCTGCTGCAGCCCGACCAGCGAGAGCTGAAGCAGGGCGAGGCATCGCCTCACCTGGGAAGCGCGAGGGGGAAGGGAGTCCCTTTTCCTAGCCAGGGGAACTGAGACACACAACTGAAGGTCATAAACGAAATGACAGAGATGAAAACCATGACACGAGAAATACGTGACAGATGCACAAGCTTCAGTAACCGACTTGATCAACTGGAAGAAAGAGTATCAGCGATGGAGGATCAAATGAATGAAATGAAGCGAGAAGAGAAACCAAAAGAAAAAAGAAAAAGAAATGAACAAAGCCTGCAAGAAGTATGGGATTATGTCAAAAGACCAAATCTACGTCTGATTGGGGTGCCTGAAAGTGAGGGGGAAAATGGAACCAAATTGGAAAACACTCTACAGGATATCATCCAGGAGAACTTCCCCAACCTAGCAGGGCAGACCAACATTCAAATTCAGGAAATACAGAGAACACCACAAAGATACTCCTCCAGAAGAGCAACTCCAAGACACATAATTGC